>NW_027210628.1:2642500-2727500 GCF_029030835.1 Brachyistius frenatus
TTGGAATTTGTAGATCATTTTATGTGTACCTGTAAGATATCCAGATAAAAGGTAACATTTTCTGTCAAAATAGTTTTGTGTACTACTTGTGATTTTGTGCCAGGGTTAGTGGATAAATAAACAGTTTTTTGCTTTCAACTACAAGAGGAGACGATGTGAGTTAGGTTTTTGGATTTACTGTGAAGTGGGGATTTCCAACCTTTTCTTCTTCTTTGCTTCTTTGACAAAATGAAAGTGTAACATTTATTCACACAGCTGAGCTCCACCAAACCAGCTGAATAAGCTTCTTGGTTGAACAGCTGTGCTGAAAAGTAAGACGTGTTAATTTCAAGCTTGCACTTTACACCAAGTTTAAAATCCTTTGATTCATTTGATATAATGTAGCTCTTGTAGTCTCTCTTCTTTTGGACATTACAGATAATACCAGCCAAGTTCAAGTAATTAATAAATATTGACAACATGTTAAGTTTATAAGTTTGATAGTAATTCTAATAAGATATTTTTTCGCACATTTTCATATGTTTTTCAACTTTCATATCCAAACATTGCTTTTACTCAAAACCTTCTCTTTGAAACATTTAGTGCTCCTACGTCTAAGACATACACTGCTGATCTATGAGGTCCCCATCTTCTTTGTAGAGACTTTGGAAAGAAAGGTATGCAGTTGTGGTGGATGGGAGTGTCCAGAAGCCACGGCAGTATAGCCTTTTGTGGTAAAAAAACAAACAACCACGCTCCAAATGCCCTTGAAGGCCCTGGAAGATAAGGCGACTCAGGCATGAGCGGTGATGATGTACAGGGACTCGAGGGACTCAAAGACTGGCCCAGGCAGGAAGTCAAAACTGGGAGAGCCACTGTGACTCCGCTGTTGATCAAGCGGAGTCAAGGCTGCAATCCCTACTCCTAAATATGAAAAGGCCAAAATGAAGGAAAGACAAAAGTTCATTCAGGAGGGAGTGAGGGTGGTGGTGAAGGATGAGAGGATCAGTAGAGCTGAGGGTATAAACCGGATAATATATATATATATATATATATATATATAAGGCTGGATAAGATTGGAGCAGGCCATTGATCATAAAATCTCAGGGGCAGATCTCTGGCAGGCAGAACCAAACCGCATCAAGTTACTGATGTAAGTGATGTACTGTCCGTCCTTTGAATCATTCCAGATGGGGAAAAATTGCCTCCATAAACTGCAGACTGTACCCATCACAAAGAACTTTGGAGCACATCCTAGGCTCCTGCCTGAAAGCAACAGAGCAGGACTCCTACACCTGGTGGCACAATCAGGTGCTGAAACCCATTGCAAAAAGAGGAGAGCAGCCTCAAGCAAGACGCAAGAAACCATTAGGGGTCCTGGCAACAGCACCAGACTGGCAGTTATATGTGGACTTGGAAAACCAGCTGAAGTTCCCAAGGCACCTTCTTGCAACTCCACGGAAACGAGGCATCCTCCTGGTCTCAGAGGTCACAAAGAACACCACCCAAATGGACCTGACTGTGCCGTGGAAGGATTGCCTGGAAGGAGTGCATGAGAAGCAGGACTGTAGGGTCAGAGGGATTCCTGTTGAGGATTTGTGAGGCAATCACTCTACAATGCTTGAAGCCAACTTGACTTCACTGCAATGGCAAGAAGGAGAGACATCAAGAACATCACCAGGGCAGCAGAAAGATCTCCTCCAGGTAACTCTGGATTAGTAGAGGAGACCTCTGGGGAGAAGGAAAGGCTACCCGAACTATGGCTTTATCAACCACACCTGGTTCCCCTGGGAGAGGTTGTGTAATGTTAAAAGACCCAAAACATCCAACGACCAGAGGATACATCACTGATGATGTCCTAAGGTGCTTCTGAGGATATATTTTACAAACAGCAGGACACTAGGCTCAAACAGTTTGAACAGACCGGTTACTTTAAACCACAGCCTGATGATGTAATACTGTCAAAATGAAACATTATGACACAACTCAAGTTCTACCATTTTAATTAATCTGACCCCCACTGGTGACAGACTGGATAATGACAGTGACTGGATTGCTACTGAGGCAGCTCTGTGACTGGAGCAGTGAGGAGGTTGCCAACGTGTGACAACAGAGGCCATGCTATCTGACAGACCTTGCTCTAACGCTGTCTAGAATATATGACTCTAGGTGATACGTAGTACTAATTAAAATTGATTTCAGAGCCCTGCTGGTTTTGTGCCCGTCAGGAATGGCGCTCCTCTCTCTGTGCTCGTGTGCTTTCATTCTCATTTTAACAGCTTTTGGTGCAGTCTTGTTCCCGCATTTACTCCTTTGTGACAAGCAAGTTGTCGATGCATCTGCTAATGATAGCAATAATATTGTCATTTCTTACTGTGATACAGTGTGCATGCACATTCTCACACATAATCGCAGACACACAGAGATGGAAGGATTTCTCAGCATGACCTTATTAGAAGAAGTCATCATCGTTGGAGGAAAGAGCTAAGTACTTATGGAGAAAATGACACTACTGCTAATGAGGACACTGCAATGACTTCCACAATGAGTATTAGGGACCAGGAGAGAGGAGATGGAAAATGAGAGAGGGGCTAAACCAGGGGTGTCAAACTCATTTTAGTTAAGGGGCCACATACTGCCCACTTTGATCTCAAGTGGGCCAGACCTGTAAAATCATAGCATAATAATGCATACATAATGACAATATTTCTCTATGTTTAAATCATTGGTGAAGGTTTTTGGATGATAAACCCTATTTTAAAAGGTCTTTCTACAATAAACTAGAAACATAAAGACCAAAAACTCAGACATCAGCCCACTGTTTATCTGCCTGGGCTCTCCTCTGCAGATTCCCTAGCAGCGAGCGCTTCTTCCTCCGGAGCAGACGTCGCATTTACGCTGTTTTTGAAGCAATTACTGGATCGATTAAAAAAAAAAATTACAAAATGTTTGTACTCATAAACCTCCATATTCTCATAGAAATGCAATTTATGTCTTTCAGTAATTTTCACACTTAGCAAAGTCATCCGGCGGGCCGAGCTGGACCCCCTGGCGGGCCGGATGCGGCTCGCGGGCCGTATGTTTGACACCCCTGGGCTAAACGAACGAAAAGAAATGGGAGAACAGGTGGAAATGATGTGGACACAAAGTGAGATGTGGACATGGACATGACCAGTGCGACAAGCAAGCTGCAGGCTGAAGCATTCAGTGGATCCAATGAGAAACAGACCACCGAGGTCTATACATCAGCCCCTTGTTCTCCTTGACCACCTGTATCTCTGAGACATTCTGTCAAAGTCTAAACCAATAGATTGATGAGGGAAACAGTTTCCCTCAAAGCCTCTCCCTCTGTCTTTTTTCATTGCTGTTTTTCATCGCTTTTTTTACATCCTCTCATCGCTCTGCAGGATCCACAGCGCTCACACAGAGTCCACAGGTTTATGTTCAGGTTTTGATTTGTGTTTCGGTTGCGAGTTTGTAAGCGGCTGATAGTGTGTCTCCGCGTGTGTCTGTTTGTTTTGTGTGTATATGTGTTCTCGTGCTCAGTGCATATGTGTGTGTTTCTCTACTTGCCCAGGTTTAGGATTATATGTCAGTCTTGTAGATGGATGTTCTCTCTGATAAAAACGCCACAGCAGGAATGAATCCATTGCAGCTCGCGGATGTGAATATAAAGACACACTTGAAAAAAAACATAGAATTTTCAGAATGCATGTGAGTCAACGAAGCACACACTCGGACTTAAATGCAGTAATTTTCATAGACACGGTGCCACAGTCCTTCAGAATTTTCTTCCCCAAACAAAGCGCTGTGTTGACTGTTGATGGCCTGTATTCAACATGGATGAGATTCTATGAGGGAGCATCAGCAGAAAAGGGCAAGAGGTTAAATGCTTCCTTTTTCAGCACATACAGGGGTCACATGCTGGTAATGTGCTGTGAGTGGCTGGCTGTGCGCCATGCAGAAAGGGCACACTTCTACAGTTTCAGCAAAGTGGACGAGCGGGGGAGGGCTGTGTGGGTGTGTGTGAGTATGTGTTGCAGGCTTTTGTGAGTATGTGAACATACAGGATATGAGTAGGTGCATGAATATGTGAACGAGAGAGTGTATGTAAGTGTACAGAGTGAGTGATTCAGGAAATAACGTAGCCCTGCTGCAGTTCTGGCATTCATCCATTTGTTGAGAACCTTTTGATCAGTCTCTCCTCTGTGTTTGACCTAATGTGCATGCTTTTTATGTATGACTTAATTACTACATATGCATGCGTATATATAGGATGATACTACTGCTGAGATTAGATGGGTAATCAATACGGCTGGTGATGTTTAAAAATGCCCATATTATAAATCCATTTTAAGGAAATTAAAATTACATCACACATTACAGTACAACATCTTTGCTTTTCATACAGTTTAGAAGGGGAGAGTTTAATCTCGGTGTTTTTCTGCACCTATAATTAATATCCCCTGAACGCATCACCTTTAATTTGTCGATTTTTCTTTTTTTGCCATTGTATTGAAATTAGTATAGAGAACCATGGATTACAGGTGGTAGTGGTACCAATGACTAAAATGTTGGTATTGTGAGTACACTATTAGAAGATACAATCTACAGATGTTCGCAATGTGCCTCACGTGGAAGTTATTACTGGACGCTTTCAATTTACTGACTTTCTCTAAACGTGCATAGATATGTGGCCAAAATTATATTGAAAATAATTCAATAAGGCGTCCTGATGTAGGATTTTGTTTTGGTACCCAGACTTAGTAATCAATTAATGTATAGCTAAAATATTAATAATTTTGATCATCTTTGACTTAATTGTCATTCATCAAACAAATGTGCCAAATATTTACAGGTAGCAACTTGTTTTTCTGTTTTGTGTCATTGAAGTTTTCTGATTGTTTGTAGTGTAAACAAATATTGAGTCCACCAATAATTAACACTGTTACCACCAAGACAGAAGATACAGCATCCACAGTTTTAAATGTGTTTGCAACAAGTCTGACATTTTGTCTCCTTTTCTCTTCACTGCTTTATCCTGTACCAGCTGGAACAGGTTAGTACTTTCATGTCACTATTTCTTTCACCGTCCCCCCTCTTGTAAGCTGTGACTGATGCCAAACAAGCTCCGTTTATGTGGTAGTATGTGTGTATGGTACAAAATGAGCCTGGAGAACGATTCTCTGGTCTCTATTGACTCATTTTTTTTCATAAATTATGGTTTAAGAGCCAGAGCGGCTCTCAGTATTTCTGGTTAGATTTCATGGTAGCAGACTACAGTATCTGTGTGTTTTCAGTACACCCACAAGAGTCCCATAGTAATACTAAATTTCTCATTTCTTGACTGAAAAAGACCTGCATGGCACATTTCTTGGCATTAAGTCAGAAATGACATGCTGGAAAATGTTATTCACTTCACAAAGTCCCATATTGTCAGGACTCTCAAGTTTATACATGAGCCTATCTGGCCTCTACAAATCCTCAAAAAGAGGAAACGTTCTTAGCGAGCAGCAGCAGACGAGCTGTCCTTGGTGCTGAACTCGCAGGAGATTTCAGAGCTGGAATTTACTGGCTCGGCTTGAATTTTCCGCTGGAACACTGAGGGTAATAAATGTGCTTGCATGGGACTCGGGATTGTATCTAAGACATTATTGGAAGTTGCTCCTGTTTTTTATGTTGAGTAGACAGTTTGTGGCAGAACTCGGGAGATGAACATTTGTTGTTTCACACTGCAAGTTTTTTGTGGCTTTTGTTTTAGTTTTATTTGCTTCCTCACTCTCGTGATGCCAGTATGAAGCTTGGCCACGTTCACATTCTCGAAAATAATCAGTGGTGGGTCGACGTGATTTCTAGGTTTGACGATTGCCTTTTGTACTCACACTCGGGAAATGTCTATAAAACACATAGGCGGTATGAAATAAATATTAGGCCACGTTTGGTCTTCTGCCTTTATGAATACTTTAAGACAGAGCTGCAGATCCAAGCCTGTGTGTCTGTGAGAAATGAAGCATTAGTTGATCTAACGCCGGCTGCCACTGTGGAAATCTGATTGATTTGGCTCTGTCTACAGGACAACAGAGGATGTAGCAGCATTGCATCATGATGCTGCTGTCAGACAAGAACCTCGTATCTCCAGCGTTGATGTTTTATCGTTTCTGACTGGAATTGGATTGTGGTTTTCTGAGCGCTGTAGTGTTTTTTTTTTTTTTTTTTATGACCAGAGGGCCCACAGGGACCCATTACAAAACCCGTATTGTAGTTTCAAAATACCCAGGCATCAATTGGAATATCTGACTGGATGTTACTGAGTACATCACAAAAACATACATTTCAGTCCAACAAGTCTGGCATCTGACAACAGCGGTAGGTGTGAATAGGGAGTGTGTGTAAACAGATGGTGGAGAGCAGAGATGGCAGAAGGCTCAGAACTGTCTTCACTTCCTCCTCGTCTCTCTCCATGTACAGCAATGTTAGCTCACATCACACTGAGTGATGCCTCCAGCAACATCCTTCCTGCTGGTCGGCATTCTTTAACACAGTCAGATTCAGCACAGTACACACAACACACACCACACACTCTATCTCTTTCTCATTAACACACTTTCCTCTCCAAAGGAATGTCTGCTAGATGTGTGTCACATCTACAAGTATATGTTGTTGTCCATCTACTTTTGTTTTGTTTGTACTTGTATGCAAATGCATGTGTTTGTGTTTGTGCACACACGCGGCTCTCTGCTGTAAAACACACACTCATTAGATGTACATTCTAGAGCACACTAATTAATAGGCTCGTTAGGGCTCAAGCGGCACTCCTGCTGAGGCTGACACACATACACACACTGTGCCCATGTTGGCATACAGACTGTATACACTCATCAGCATATGCATAATGAAACCTATATAATACCAATGTACAAACTCCTAAGAAAAAACACATGCATGTACTGCATACATAGAGGACACATACTGCAAACAGGCTAATACAAACACAGCCATCCTAATGAAAACCATCTTAACACACATGCAAATTGGATTTATTTTTTTTTTTTTTTTTTAATCAAGACTATCCGTTACAACATGAAAGCACCATGTTCCACTAACTTACGTGAGTGTTAATAAAGGTCAGTCTTTATAAACGATGTTGTGATGTTGTGACATGAAGCTGTTATTTTGTAATGAGGGTCAGACTGACTTCTGTCTGTCCAACGAGCACAATGGACAGTATGTCTGATTTCCCACAAAACATTCACACAAGGAGCCCAGCTGCCCCTCCCCCTCCTCACACGACCCCCCTTTTCTCATGTCACTCCCTCATTCTGTTATGCAAATCCAATATAGTTTTAACAACATATCAATTAGGAAAGACGGTGGCCTGGGTCAAAACAACATTTGACACATTTAAAGATTGAAAACTAAATCAAAGCTTTACATAAAAGCTTTTCCCACCACACCATCACACCAAGTCTGTCATTACATTGCACTTAAAAAAAAAAAAAGAAGAAAAATAATTATTTGTAAGTGTGCTCATGTACAGTCGTTTTGTTGCGTGCGTCTAGGGTTGTTCTTATTGATGCGTTTGCAATGCTAATGCACTTTTGAGCAGCACAAATATGTGTTAATGCGTAAACACCCTGACTGGCATGTTTGTGTTATATGTCTCAATTATGTGTAAATATATATATATAAATGTATCTCCCCTCTCCATCTGTTCCTGTGATAGTAATAGGAATGACAGAATGATACATTTTAAAAGCCTGACAGAGAGGTGAAACTATGGCTTCTTCAGCTCTGTGTACCTGCAGTTATGCATGAATGACCATAGAAACACACACCCGACACATAATAGCACACACACACACACACACACACACACACACACACACACACACACACACACACACACACACACACACACACACACACACACACACACACACACACACACACACACACACACACACACACACACACTCAGTGTAAAGGCCATTTGCTACTTGCTGCATTCTGTCTTCATGACGGTGTTCTCACCAGGCAACCAGCAGATCCCATAATTTAGCCCTTATCTGGCTGGCGGAGGTTGTTTGTAGGGGAATGTGTGCTTGTGTGTAGACGTAAGTGTTTATGCCTCCATCTTTTTGTGCCTGTGGACCAGGCAATAGTGATTCCACACACTGTTTTTTATTTTTGTATTTGTTTTTTTTTTTAACCCCGACCTTGATTTGCTCTATTGTCTGAGTCTTAAAAACATTTGGCATTTGCAATCACTCCCTGCTACTTTGGCTAATTGCTGCATTTCATTGAGTAGGTGGTGCAGCGAGAAGGTGAATTTGCAGCTAGCGTATTTATAAAACGCACGATGTGTCGTCAATCACTCGAGTTGCTCACAGTTGAGATGTGAGAGTTTAACTTGAGTGATTATTGATGCAGAAAGCATGTGCCAGAGGAGGAGGCTTTAGAGGATGTGGGCTGGCTAGCCTTTAGCAAACCGGCACATACAAAAGCCAGGAGCTGAGTGCTGAGATGGAATCAATGCACCAGGTCTTATTTAGATACCAATTACAGCCATTTCTGATCAATTGGCTCCTCTCCTCACCGGCAAACCAGGCCTCTGCCTTTGATCAATGGCCACACACACAGATTTTTGATGTCATGCATGCAAACACACACACACACACACACACACAGGCAATGAGTGCAAATCCATCCAAATGTGTTTGATCAATGCCCACTCGGCCCGAGAGCAGGATCTGCATTATTTTATGCTCTGTAGTTTGAATTGATCGCAGGATAAAATGATTAGCGAAGGAATCTTTCATGTCGTTATTTTCCTTTCTCCTCATACCGAGCCTCCTGAAATTAATTTGCGAGAAGTATTTGTCCTTGCATGTTAGTTTCTGTGATCTTAGTTTTGATCTTGAAATACACCAACAGGTACATCTACAATGAGCTCACAGATTCCCGTTTCATTTTATGATGTCATGCTTTGCGAGATAGAAACAGATGTATTGTCAATACCCAGTTTAGGCTTTGGTGCATTTGATTTGACAAGTCAGGATTCTAATCTGTTGATGCATATTGTTCATATTTTTGTAACTTAGCTTTTAGCAATAGTACCAGCATTAATAGTCTATGAAGTTTTGACATAGGGCCTGTTCCCTATCGGTGGACAGTGGGTGGTAGGAAGTTAAAGACTAACTTGACCCTCTATAAATATTTTTGGCTGCTTGGGAAGAACAGAGACGAGTTGTGAACACAGCACTGACTTCTGATCACCTTTAAGTTAATGTGATTAATTTCTTAGACGATAGTTGCATAATCATATAGTAGATATTGAGCTACATCAGCATCCATTTAGAGTTATATTTTTGCCTCTTGATGAAAGTGAATCTAACACTCAGTCTGTTTTAGAGTTTTCAGTCTGTACCGACTCCTGAGGGAAATATCTGACTCTGCTGCCTCTAAATTCTTTGCAGTATTACACAGCTTTTGTCTTTGCCTGTCTGTGGTGTGCCCAGTACAGTTGCCTTTTATGGATGGAAATCAAGCTGTGAATGAACCAACAGTACAAATTTACAGACTGGACAGTCCGAAAGTCAGTTCGAATTGTCACGTTATACATTTTTATTGTTAAGTATTGGTAATAGCTGGTTAATACCAGGCTGAATCCCATTCAGCAGCTCTATTTAGTGTGTCAAACATGTGCTCCTTTGTACTTGTAACTACACCCTACTGTTTCTACGACATGCAATCCAAAAGTTTAGACACTCTTCCTGTTGTGGATTAATGGAGATCAACACAGTCATGCACGTGGAACAGAGATAAGCAGCAACTTTAGTAAATATTCTAAGTTACTTATAAGTTATTTCACTTGAACAACATTGGTAGTTGAGTTACACTCATTTTTGTGACCATTGGGGTGCATTTGTAATTTCACAATGGACCAAAAACTAGAGAAGAACAAACATTAAATTTAGAGTCAAACTTGGGAAATCGGCAACAGAGACACTTGGAATTCTTTGGAAAACCTAAAGCAATGAGGCGGGTGAGGTGTTTGGAGTGACATTCGTATTTCAAGAGGGGCAAAACCAAAGAAGGCAGGTCAGGAGGAAAGCAACCTTAAGCAACCTTAACTTTTCCACAAAGGCACTTAGGCTCTCCAACATCACTACTAGCTGGATTTGCCAACTTCTTTCTGATTCCTAAAATTAAGTTCAGGCTGAAGCGTTGCTGTTTTGACACAGTGGAGGAGACCAGGCGCAAATCGCAGATAGTGATTGACGCATGAGCAGAACGGGATTTCCAGGGGGCGCTCCAAGCGTGGCAGGACCGCTGGGAGTAGTGTATCGCTGCAGCATGTGAACACTTTGAAGGGGGAGCTGACCAAATTGAAATCAGGTGCGGTTTTTTGGTTGGTATAGGTGCAGCCTCAGAACTTTTGATCTCACCTTGTCCACCTGTACATCTCCACTGCAAGGTGTAAAGTTAAACCACTGGAGGTCAGCAACAATTTTATTTTGAAAGGGTGTTGAGTTACTCTTAGTCTGCTATCACCGTGCAGTTGAGGTGCCTCAAAACAAGTCATGAACTGCTGCAGAGGAGAAAGTGGCCAACAGTACATAACTTCACACAGACTGACTGTGCAGTGAAAATGTGAAGGATGCTGTATCCATATGTGTGTCTATGAAAAATACAAAGATCAAGAAAACAAAGACTTGCACAGTATTTGTTGAGTAGGAGGTGTAAGTGTAGTGTAGAGAAAATCCCTGTTTAGTTAAAGAACTACTAAATGACCTCAAATGATTGCAGATGGCTTCACACAGATGCTCTGCCACACACATTCACACATGCACACACGGTAGGCCAAACTGCTCCCATGCACTCTTCCAGCATGCATCTGTGTCAACATGTTTGCTTTGTTTGGATGCGTCAGTTCATTTTGTTGACTTATTTTCTGCATCAGAAACAATCGCTGCAGAGATTGGGAAAGGGATTAATTTTATGCAAATGTATGCAAATAACTGTGACACACAACTCCATCCGCATCGGTTCTATGCAAATTGTGTTTGCTAAACAGCCATATTGGAAGAGCCCACGTTTCCCAACGCCCCCACCCTCACATCCCACTCACCCCTCAACCCTCATCCAATCCTCACCCTCCCCTCGCATACCCCCCCCCCTCCAAACATCGCCCCTCTCTTTTTATCATTTCCCTTTTTGCCCCCCTTTAGTTTCTCTTAATCCCCCTCCACCTTTTTTTTCTCACTGGCCAGCCACTCAGCCCGGACTGCTCTCACCAGTCTCACCCAGTACCCCCCCTGCCCCCTCCCTGTTAACCCCTCCTTCTCTGTAATCCTTTCTACATTCCTCCCCCCCCCCTCCCATCCTCCTGTGTGCTGCATGGCTGTTAGTGGTGTGAGGAGGCACTAATGGGGCTTGAGGAAAACATTGTCAGATTGCCTGGAAAAGCGCGAAGCCGGGAGCCCTGCAGGAGGCAGCCAGGAAAAAGGCCCGACATTAGACTTGCTAATGGAAGGTTAACAGAATGCAGAGAAGATGGGATGGAGAAGGGGAAACACAACAATGAGAAGAGATAAAGAGGACAACAGGATGCCTGTGACAGTCTGAAGGGTGGGCAGATAGAGGGAGTTAGAGAAGGTGTCCAAAAAAAACAGGAAGGAAAGAGACAGATAGAGGCGCTTCAAAGGGAGATGGCAAACAGTCTCATCCTCTGTTGGCCTGTCCTGCTTGTACTGGAGGAGGGAGCAAAAATAGGGTGTCTCTTCCTCCCTCCACTCTCCAATCCTCTTTTCTGGTTCCCCGTTTTATGAGGAGATTGTGGCATCACGCGTGACACTTCCTTTCAAAGGCGAAGGAAAATGTGTGCGTGCGTGCGTGTGTTTGAATGTAAGGGAATTCATAAAAATTCCCACCCCAGACTCCCCCGACTCCCCAGACAAGCCCCATGACACACGCCACTGCCATCACAGCAGAAAAGAAATTCTTATAAAACTTGCCCATCTGTGGTTTTGCACTCATTTCTAGTAGCACCAATTACAGCATAGTGCAATGCTAGACAGACAGAATTTAAGCTTGAAGAAGAGTTTGTCTCACAACAGCAGCAGCATTGCGTCGACCTGTGTGATTTCCATGTGGCGCATTGAGGCATATGGTCACAGCAAGAAGGCTGAGAGAAAGAAATTATTTCCAAACAGCAGCAGTCTCACATCTAAATAGCATTTGTGAGTAATATGCTTTTCCCTATTGCAAGTGCAAGCAATGCAATACAGCTAAGTAATATCTCTCTGCAGAGCAATACCGGCTGTCAGCATTATATGGATGAGTTGATGTCTGTGATGTCTGTGATGTGTGTGTGTGTGTGTGTGTGTGTGTGTGTGTGTGTGTGTGTGTGTGTGTGTGTGTGTGTGTGTGTGTGTGTGTGTGTGTGTGTGTGTGTGTGTGTGTGTGTGTGTGTGTGTGTGTGTGTGTGTGTGTGTGTGTGCGTGTCAGCTTGTCGGATCCATTTACGCTGCAGGTAAAGCAGTTTAGAATGAGCTGTTGAGAGAAAGAAGGAAAGAGCCTTGCGTTAGCCATGCATCATTAGCATTTGTGACCAGTCGCATGGTTGACTGTGTCTCAGCCATTAGCAAGGAAGTGTGGAATGAGAGAAGGAGAAAGTAAGAGACAGAATTATCAAGTTCAAAGAGTTCGCAGGAATTTTCCTTAGTGGCAATAATGCAGTCTGGTTATTAATGCAGTCTGATTATTAATGCAGTCTGATTAACCTCCATATGAAAGCAAAATTCCTGTTCATGACCGTTTTGGTCTTATTTTTGCAGTTCAGTCTGCAGCTCATGAAATAGATTTGTATTATTGTTAAAGTGTGTTGGATGTTGTTGGGAATGTGGCAGGTGTTTTAAGGTGGACTGTCTGATGTGGCTCACAGGCTGTTCTTCAGTTTTGGCCACCATTTTTGTCAATTTAATGACACTGTACTCACCATACTTATACTTATAGACAATCCACCGAACACAGCAACAGAGCATAACAGAGCCACTATATTTGGAGCTAAAACGAGAAAGCTAAAGGAATCTTCAGTCTTGTACTGATTTTATAATTTAAATAGTCTTTCAATTTCCATCAGTGAAAATCTTTCTTGTCTGGCGACATGGTGCCACACACCTAGGTGTGGGAGCTTAGAGTAATACCCATTGATTGGACTGACAGACGAGAGGTGGTTCTAATTCAACAAGAGAGCCAATCAAAAGGCTCAAAATTGGAGCACATGTTGCTGAATGAATGAAGCCTATCTAGACGTAGACAGAGGGGATTCCTATATGGCGAAAGATGCAAAGCAAATGAATGAATATTATATTCTGCATAATCTTTTTACCTAAAATAATATATTGAGATGTAATAACTGTAATTTGATTATATTTTTTACGAGTAACTCTAACTCTACAATTACTTTTATTTTGTAGTTTAATTGTGTAATGCAGTTACATGTAAACTGTTCTTATGTCTGCTTATCTCACACTCTTTTAAAAATGTAACACGTTTCTACTATTTTTCTACTAGGAGAGGAAAGGAGCATCAAACATTGGTGAAATCATTTGAAGTTTGTTCACATACGGGTTATAAATTTAATCCGTTTGTACCAGTTTAGGTAGAATCGGTCTTTTGGGTTCCTCAAAGAAAAAGCCATTTGTTGTATTTTAGATATTTCCAGGATTATACTGAACCAGTTGACAACAAAGAGTTTAAATATAAAAACTTGTTACCTGAGGCTTGTTTAGAGTCTGTCTGATCTTGTGTTTCTTGCCCTGATAGATGTCTTTCTAGCAGTGTTGCCAGTTCTCTTTTAAACTGATGATTACACCGTGTAACCTAACCAACAGTAATGAAGGCTAAAATAAAACAAATGTTACAATAAACTGGAATTATCCTTTAATTCACACCGACAAAAAAGCAGCGCAAAGGGACAGTGAAGGGCTTATGGAACATGCAGAGCAAAATAGAGAAGGACACACACACACACACACACACACACACACACACACACACACACACACACACACACACACACACACACACACACACACACACACACACACACACACACACACACACACACACACACACACACACACACACAGGATACCAGACAATACAGAGTTATGTGGCAATACAATAGCATGGCAGTTGGTGACAGCCATTGCTGTGACATCCAAACCCAGCAGGCCTCTGGCTCTGTTCTCTGTGTGTCTGTATGTACCGACTCCAGTGTCTCCAGCAGCTCTCATCTCTCATTGCTGCAGACGGCTGCTGTGCCACCATGAGACACTGCTCTTTGGTTGTGACAGACATTTTGTTGTGCATGTTGCGCCAGTGCATTGGTGTTTATGTGGCTGATGTGACAAGCTAGCTAAACGACTGAACCGCACGCCTCCAGCTAACCGCCCAAACAAATATATAACACACAGTCGTGACATATAAGCCCCTCATATCCATTTCAGCTGTTTGGATGTGTTTTGATCTCAGAAGGCCAAACGTGTGACTTTGTCAGTCTCGATACTATCCAGCAAAGTTGTGTGAACTACTGCAGCTCTACTGTTCCCGTTGCCTGCTCTCTAATTCACGCTTCATTCTCACGCCGGAGCAGAGGAGACGGTAACGAAGTGAGCAGAGATGGATGGATGGATGGATGGATGTGGGGGAGGAGGCGGGGGGGTAGTGAGCGCGAGATGGCAACAGGGGTAGAGGGAGAGAGAGAGAGAGGATGATGGAGTGAGACGGTGCGGGGAGTTTGATTCCTCCAGTTGTCAGAGGCGCTGCATTATTGATGTGCCAAGGATCCCACATTGTCGTCGAGATTCTCAGTCTGTCACGTCACATCCTGCGTGTGTGTGTGTGTGTGTGTGTGTGTGTGTGTGTGTGTGTGTGTGTGTGTGTGTGTGTGTGTGTGTGTGTGTGTGTGTGTGTGTGTGTGTGTGTGTGTGTGTGTGTGTGTGTGTGCGTGTGTGTGTTTGGAAGCTGCACTAGTTTGCCTTGGTTGCACAAGTCCCGCCGGAGTGCTACCTGTCAACACCTCCATATCACAGGGAGCTCTGTCAGTGACAATACGGTCTCTGTTGCGCTGACCACATGGGAAGGCCGTACTCTCACACACACATGCTTCCACACCGATTTGTGAGGGGAGTTGATTGTGTGTGTGTGTGTGAGACAGGGTTCATGTAGTACTGAGGATTCTCCTGGGTCTCCGATGCTCTCTAAGTTTCCGCTCGCTGCATGACGGTGATTTGGCTTTTGTCAGTCTGCATTATGAAGTTGGAAGTATCTCGAAGTAGCTCACTGTGTGATTGTGTGTGACTGTCTGTTGAGATGATGAATCTCTGACATTGAGGGATGGCCCTTCAGCTCTGAGCTTTGTCTCATGAATTCTTTAGACCGTCTTCTCAGCAGACAGAATGCCTCAACATTAGATACAAATACAGCAGTACGTGATCAATATGTTCATGTCACACCGCACATCCACTGGTGCACTAAAAGGAACACAGCCAACAATCTCTTTAGTCTTTTTTTGTCTATTAATTGGTTAATTGTTTAGTTTATAAAGTGTCAGAAATGTGTAAAATATGATGTTTCCTACAGCTCCATGTGACATCCTTATAGGACTTTTATTCTAATAATCAAAACACAGATATTCAGTTAAGAATAATAACAATATTTTTTTTTTAGAAGATTAAAAAACAAATGGTCTTTGCTTAATAAATGTATCAGATAAATAAATGTCATTGATAATAAAAATAACTCCTCATTTGCAGATGGCAAGGCTGTTCAACCTCATCATCAAAACAAACCACATGCTGGTTGACTGGAAAGATTGGCAAAACAGAAAGTGATGGGGTTTGAGAATTAAACCCTTACAGTTGTAAGTGTACAGTTTCAATTATTTCTGATGTAAAGTGTGCATATTTTCACAAGTGATTACAAATGACTTCATTAATTAGTAGATTAAAAAAATATTTTTTTTACCTTTCAGTGTTTTGACACTTTTTGCAAATTTGTAGTATTTCACATAAAACTTCACAAATTGCTTTGTCTTTTTTGAGGAAAGTGGCTGCAAATAAAACATTTGTGATCGCAACAATTCAAACAAAAACTTTAGAGCACATTTGAAGATACGGTAGAAATATCAGTGCTGCTCGTCTGTCACTTAAACAGTGTATTTAAAGTGTATTCACTTTCAAGATTCATTGAGTCAATGCCTACTTTTTCACTGCTGGCAAATAATGTACCTAATTATGCTATAAAGAACTTTAATGATGGTAGAGAAAGAAAAAAAAATGCATCAATGTCTCAACTTTTCAAATTTCTTGGGAAGTTTAATGTTTTATTAGGGGCCCAGGAGTACGATGTTATAATTTATCGGTGATGACTGATGGCTTTTTTCCAGTCCACTGTATATGGAATTTTGTATTTATTTTTTTGACTTCCTGTGTTCTGCAGATGCACATTGAACACAGGGAGATGTACTGTTGTTGAGATACACATGCTTTGCAATTTCAATTAAATGCCAGTGATCATAGTAAGTTACAGCAAGTAGAGTAATAAATATGTTTGACTCAAATCATATTTCATCAGTGCTTTCCCAGATTTTATTGCTGTGACCTTAAAGCATGTATAATCAGTCGCTGCCTTTGCGCTCTTGGCGAGCACCTCCATCAAAATTACACACCCTCACCCTTCAACTTGCAAAACTCCCACTCGTATTTTGCTTTTATCACATGTCATGAACTGAACTCTGGATTCCATTTCACGGGGACTGTAATGTAGGATCTTATAACTTTTTATGACAATGTGTTCATTGGCGAAAGACTTCACTTCAAGAATTATCTGCAGTGAAAAGCAATTATCTGAGAAAACATAACAGAAACCAAATGACAGATGGACAGATGAAAAAAGAGGGGGGAGAAAATCAAGAGAAAGAGATGGATGGAGAGATAGAGAGTATTGTGCTGGCCATCTTCCCAGAAGAGAGGGATCGATGAGCAGAACGAGAGAGCCTCACTATTTCCTCTGTCAGTAGTGAGCCGGGCTAATAATGGAAAGCAGTCATCATCTCCCCTTGCTCTCCCACTCCCTCTTTCTTTCCCTTCATTCCCTTTTTCTGGAGAAACAATCATAGTCTCGTCAGAGGGGCCGCCTCACTCTCCCACAATGATCTGACATTTGAAAAGCAAACCCGTTTAGCCGGAGATGTGGGCGTCAAACGGCAATGAGCCTTCTGAAACACTGACTCACGGCATCTGGGGGTTGTGAACACACACAATGCACACAATGCACACATATACACACCAACACACATAAGTGGTACACAGCATGAAACCGTCAAATCCACCCATGTATCCCAGTCCTACATCAGAAACAATAGAGGAATCAAGAAGGCTGCAACTCAATGGTCCAATCACGGCAGCCGCATCCAAACTGGCGCTACCTGCTAGTCGTAACGAGCGAAACGACCTTTCCACTGCACTCATTTCTGCCATTCAAACCCTGTCAGTCACTCGGCTCCAAAACACAATTACTGCCATTCAGGAAGTCGAGAGGCCAAATGTTTGCTACTTATGTTTTATACAACTATTTGTTCTTTGTTTGTGCGCATATGTGGGTGTGTTAATGTGTGTATCCTCCCAGAGTTGTGATAAAAACCAGTAAAAAAGACAAAACCTTTGTTACGAGGGCCTCACTTTTCATTTATGTGAGATGTTTCAAAAGAGTTTTAAAAAATGCAATAATTTTAGCAGAATCTGAGATTTGGTATTTTGTATCCGTGTCCAATGTTTTCCCTTTTCGTTTTAGTTCGGTCTCCTCTCCAGAGGAAAATATCTATCTTTAGCTGCTTAATGCTGAGCTGTGTTTCCTCGCTTGTTTCTAACTTTGTTTGTTTGCCATTTGGTACTGAGAGGTAGAATTCAGAAAAAAGTGGCTTAGCCAAATTTGTGATCCCAAACAATCAGGGAGAAGATGTCAAAACTCGCTGGGTGATCATTTTCAGTGGGTTTATCTCTACAACCATCATATTTTACAACATACCAAGTCATTTGATTCATTGTTTATAGAAAACATTGATTATCGCAGACTGTTCCTGTTGCGTGCGAACGGAGCGCAGCACAGAAATGTGCATGAAGCAGGATGGAACATTAACTGCCGAGAGTGAGTATCATAAGGGAAAACATTCAAACGACCTGAAGTGTGGTGCGATGACTCTTGGGTTCTCCAACCTGACGTGTCAAAGCACATTGCAAACCTGAGTTTCTAGCCTGCAACAGCACAATCGTCGCCCCCCCCACCATCCCTACTCACTGGATTTGACACCCTGTAAGTTCTTTCTGCTCCCCAAAAATTTTACACAAAATTTGATGTGCACTCTCTGCTCAAGTTTCATGTGCATGCTGCAATCACAAATGCACACACCAGTGGTCACAAAAGTGCTTAACATTGATCAAGAGACACAACTTGGAATGTTTACTCTCACTTATTGTGTCCTCCCGCGCATTTGTGTGCTGCGCTCAGTCCGTAAACAACAGGAACAGTTCTCAAACTCTTTGATAACGTCTTGGTTTTCCATCATTGAACCCAACGCATGACGGGACACTCTTACTCAGCACAGCTTGTAGTGATGAAGGAGTTGCCTTCTTGTTTCCATGTTGTTGAAGCTTTGCAAGAGTGAACCCCAGAACGAAAAAGCTTTACATTGCTATCGCTCCTTTGACATTTACAGTAAATACCAGTAGGCTGCTAAAGGCTGCCCAGTATTCAGCCTCACGACGAACACCACAAACATACATGTGCGTGCGTGCGTGTACGCGTGTATATGCGCGCACCCTGCTGATGTCAGAGAGAAGAAGCTGTCATTCAGACAATAAGATCACAACAGGGATGTGGCATCAGAATGTGACAGCTGTCAGCGTGACACCTTACAGCAGCGACTGTGTGTCTGTTGTCTGACATACTGGAAGGCAGAAAAATGCAGACAGATGGAGAGCAGAGGATAGACACTCTGCAGACAGACAGAAAGAGATAAGTCCTTTTAACCCTCTTCACTCTTCTTCCTCTCTTCCTTGTAAAGCATTTCTGCTCAGTCGACTATTCAGATCTTTACAGCTATGTCATCATTCCTCTTTTCATCATATCACCCCGCCACTAAAAGCCTAATTTGGATCACGCCCCTTTCCTGATCACTTTTTTCCTTCCTCCCTTTCTTCTTCTCCCCCTTTCTTATTCCATTTGTCTCCCTCCTCTGTATCTCTTTTTTCTCCTCCCCATTTGCCTTTCCCCTCCCTTCTTACCTCTCATCTCTTCTCCTCTCCCCTTGTATCTGTGTTCACAACCAGACTGCTATCTGGAGCACAGTGAGGGACCATTAAAATTCAACAACCTTACACAATAACTTTAAAGGCTGCGTTTTAATAAAACACTAATAAGGAGCACATCTTATCATCTGCTCAATAATCAGTTTCTTTCTTTTTCACTCAGAGTTAAAGAGAAGAGAAATTCATTAGGTATCTGTAGCTCCAAATATAGGACTTTGTATATTAAATGAAAATCGTATTACTTAGAGTAAAGCAGTGAGTGGCTGTGCAAATATGTAAACCACTAAATAAAACGTTGTCTTCTTCCTGATTGTCACGTATTGGCCTTGTATCCTATTCAGAAAGAAATATCTGAGGAATTTTCTTGAAATATTGTTTTTCTCGCAGTGTTAAAGGTCACTGGTTTGTCATGCTGCAGGTTATTTTTTCTCTCCCAGTGTTTTCCTATGTGTGCATGCGTCTGTGTGGCTTTGTGGTCATTTATTTGCTCAGTGCTGTGGGCTGATGATCAGGAAGGTCAATGGTTTTACCAAGAAGCAGGAAAGACCTTCGCAGTGCTACAGACCTCAGCTCATTGACTAATTCACCACACACCTCTATCTATTAGGCAAATAACTATTTTAATGCTCGGATTACCCTCATAAAAGCCTGATTAATGGCCTAAGATGCTCCTATATGTGTATTAATTAGCACAGTGGGTGTAAAGTAGATTGAGTGGCCACACTCAGAGGTTTAGCAGTGAATGTACTTTGTTGTCAGCATTATATTTCTTGCTATTAATTTGCTCAGTGGGCATACATGTGCTGTATGTTTGAAAATGATCTAATAAATGTGTAAATGTTTCTGCATTGATCGCCTGATTGGGGTTATTTCAGCTGACTGCAAACATTTTTCATAATTGTTAGAATAGTTTCCATTCATCTGTATAAAAACAGGTGACTGAAGCGAACAGAAATGTCATATTTCCGTCACTATTTTCATGTTGTTTTCCACTGGTTTTAATGGCGTCATCTCTTTGCGCCCCCTTCGTTAAATCTTGATTTAATGGCACATCGGTGGAGAATCAGCACCACCATATAAATATGTTTGTTTTGGTTATTTATCTATCACCGTCAGTAATTTATTTCATTCATAGCATTTGTAAATTTAAGTTTTTCTATGTGTCATATCCGCCCTAATTTTTGTTTCTAAATCCTAAAAGGCAGATATAAATGCAATGTTTATTCATGTTAAATGCCAGAAAATGGTTCTTCTTCTTCATCATGTGTACGTGTATTATCAAACTGTTAGGTTCATACTATAATAGTGGCATAAAAGGATCAGAAAAATACAATACAATAGTTTATCCCAATTATTTGCATGACAGTTAATAGGCAGCTGAAATGTCATGATCATGACTTCTCCCGTGATGTGTGATTTTGGGTTGTAACTCACTTTCCTGCTACTGTACCCATCTTTTTTTTATCTGATCACAGAAGCAGGGCTGCTCAGTCAAAACAAACTGGACTTTTTTAAAGACATGATATGCCCGTGTCTTCTCCTTCTGATAGCTCCTTACCTCCTGAGTTGAACGGTGTATGTGTAATTATGTTACAGTCTGACATCTACTGCAGAGAATGTGGGTTTAACTTTGGTTGATAAGGAGTCTTGCTGGCTAGTCTAGACATTTTACTCCTACGCCTCACTTCTGGGTGGAGTGGGACAGAGGCTTTGATGTTGACATCTACATTAAAATAGACAGGATAAGAGCGAGAGGCAGAGAAAGACGGAGAGAGCCAAGAGCGATGATACAGTCAGCACAGGAAAGGATTCAGAAAAAGGAATCCTTCTAAGATATGTTGCCAGAAGCCAAAGCAGACTGTAATGGATGGATATGCAAACAATATAAACATATTCATACATGTAGCTGCACCAGGAGCACGGGTGAATGGAGCAGCGCAAAGTGTCTCCCGACCTGCTGTGTGTTTCTGTGTGTGTGTGGATGCACGAGTATCCATGTGCAAGACAGTGTTTTGCTGCTGGGTTTTTGTGCGAGCGGCCGGTTTGGGAATCACTTAACTTCTGTCACTAGCTGTTATGTCTCTCCAAGCCGGAGGGACGGTCGAGGAGACGGAGGAGGAGAAGGGAAGCAACAGAGTGAGAGGCAGAGATGGAGGGAGAGAGGCACCGCGGAAGCTGTATGGGATTAACCTAAAAATGAGAGGAATGCTTTTAAAAATGTTACTTATTGTTGGTTTTCGATCTTTTGTCTCTTCCTGTGGGTATTTTTTTTGTTCATCTCATATCCTCTTTTGCACATTCAAACATGCCCTCAGTTTTGATCATTTGTGTTTCCTGTTGCATGGGGCACCATCGTCTGGCCTTTGTAGCCCAACACGAGAGCCCTGAGCAGGGTTAAATATTCCTGTGCTCCTGCTCTGTCACACTGGATCCATGTCATATTTTTGAAGAAGCTGTACCTTCTGGCTGACAAACACAGACATACTGTATCTCAGTGCGTGGGAATGTGTACCTATATGGCACGGAGACACGCTCACACACTCTGAAAACGAAGGCTTTTTTAGATCACAACTTTTTTTTCTGCGTCTGTGTCACCCAGCCACCCCCACAGCAGTGCAAGTCCCATCTCTACATCCTCCTCCTCTTATCCTGAAAGGTCAAGGCTCATCATCATGTCAGGTGGAGTTTATTCATTCCTACTCTCCCACCAGCGTCATTCTCACCGAGTCGGCTGTCAGAGTGGGTGAATGTCGTGCACTTGTCAAAATCTCCATTCCATTCCCATCTCCAAAATCTCGATTTCTCTGCTTTCCGTCCTTTCTAAATGCTTCGACACCCCTCCTGTGCTTCCCTCTGGATATATCTCCTCTTTCCATGTTTCATTCTTTTCCACATTATGCGTAAACACATGCATGCACGCACGCAAATACGCGGATTTCTTCCTTGTTCATCTGCTGGTTTGTGTTTCTGATTTGCTTGCAGGTGAGAAGAAGAAAGCATGTTATGAGATTTTCCCTTTTTTCAAGCCATTATCTCGATTCAGAGCTCAGCCTTCCTGGCTCCGCTGCGCATTATCTGATTGCACACAGAAATTCCTTGATGCTGCCGATGCAAATTGGTTTGCCAGACGCCGTTACAGAGGAGAAACCGAAAGAGAGGGAGAGGAAGAGGAATCGGTGGCAATTAACATCACCTTTTTACACACACGACTTAAAATCCTTTCACTCTCAACATAAAAAAAAAACCACACTCTCCTCTTTCTCTATCTGCCTCTCCTGGGTTTTCCCACTCCTTTTTATATCCTCACCAAAATACAAGTCTTTGAACTCCCCTGTTGGAGTAGAGAAGTGCAGAGGAATCAAACAGCCCATGTCTGCGCACACTCAGACGCTTGTTAGAGAATTGCTGGTGTCAAGATGCATTAAACAGGTCAGACTGAGAGCAGCGTGATGTGGGCTAATTTAAGGCATTAAACCAAACGAACATAAATGTTTTGCCAAATAGCCTAAAGCTATAGTCAAGACAGATTAGAGGTGGGGGCTGTGATCTAAAATTGAAACTCTCTGTCAGATGTGTTACACTAAAAGCAGAAATATTCCTTGCCAGCAGATGCAGCCTGGTGTACTTGGCCCTTAATTACCCGTCTTGTAAAAAAAACCTGGTTTGAAATTAACGGTTTGTGGTTGCTGGCAGCCATAATGGCCATCATTAATTCTTGTCTGCTTTGCTGTTGTGGTCCTTCAGCTCCTATTGTCCTTAAAGCTGAGGCTAATATGAGTGCAGTGTATTGGGCTTTCATTCTTGCTCTGCAGCCAATTAGAGCGACAGCAGCTTGTCTGTGTGGTCCAGTGGAGCATGTCTCTGGTTCTGTCCAAAACCTGACCTCGCTGCCGCTCCCCGCTGAAAGCCTGCATCGCATTCCAGGCAGGCCACATCTGTGGGCGACCATGTCAAGTGTGAGGGGTCCTCGGGGCCTCGGTGACCTGCCATGCAGAAGATTTGTTCTGAGCTTTCCAAGTAAGATACCCAGAACGACACTGCAGGCATGTGTGTGTATGTGTGTGTTTGAGCAGGTTAGGGGACAGCCACGGTCCAACATGGATTTTCAATTGGGCAGGAAAAGTGCAGATCCACCCAAAGTCAACTGAAGCTATTACGACAGAGGTTATCCCCAAATCCCTGCGCTTTAAGAGAGGCCAGAAAGCGGGAGACAACAAAAGCAAAAGAGTGGCAGTTTTATATATTGCTACATGTCCTGCCATCCTTGTTAGTAAAGAAAACATGACGGAGGGAGAGAAACAGGGACGGAAAGAAAAGGAGACGGCTGTAACAACTTCTGATGGCATTGCAAAGTGAGGAAACGGTAAACCGAAACACACTTAAGTCTGGTTTACTGATGCAGATGTGGTTGATTTGATGCACTGACAGATGTGAGTTCCCTTTCAACCTGCAGCACTGCTGGATCACAGGCCCAGACTCCGTGGGGAACTAGACTTTACCAAACACACCACTCAGTCGTGGATCGAAATAGAAAGTGACAGATTTTTTTTTCTTATTCCAGAACAAAATGGCTTTTTGAAACAAATGTCTCTCTGCGTGTCTTTTTCTTGTGATTTGTATAGGTCATTGACTTTCCAGAAAGTAGTCCATCTTACTTTTGCTGTCGAATTCACCTTACATCAAACAGTCATGCATTATCTTTGGATCAAACCTTAATTAAACATAATAGTTTGGCTTTATTAATAGTCTTTAATTTCTATAGTGTAGTGTAGTCTCACCTGTAAATGCACCCCATCATGTCTGTGTAAACCAGCTGATAGAGAGATGTACAGGACTCCCGTCTGTAGGAGCGGATGATGATTACTGTGGTGAACAGCCTGTACTGTGCTACAGCTGTCAGAGAATATAGGGAATCCATGGGGGAAGCTCACACCCACCCTCAATTACAGGCTCGCGCTGACAGCCAGCCTCTCTGCTCATCAGCCAGCCAACCCACCCAGTCATCAGCCAAGCCTCACTCGCCCTCCCCCACTCCCGCTCCAGACATCCCACTGGCCCCAGTCCCCTCACCCAGTATCCAGCTAACGTTTGCACAGTGTGTGTGTGTGTGTGTGTGTGTGTGTGTGTGTGTGTGTGTGTGTGTGTGTGTGTGTGTGTGTGTGTGTGTGTGTGTGTGTGTGTGTGTGTGTGTGTGTGTGTGTGTGTGTGTGTGTGTTGGGGGGGTCATAGGCTCGGAGTGTGTGTGTGTTCCCTGCAGACGTAACTGTTTTAGTCTCATCCTTGTGCTTTTATGACAGGCGTCATGTCTCACAATAAAATACTGAC
This sequence comes from Brachyistius frenatus, assembly GCF_029030835.1. NCBI lineage: Eukaryota > Metazoa > Chordata > Actinopteri > Embiotocidae > Brachyistius > Brachyistius frenatus. The sequence goes on from NW_027210628.1 coordinate 2,667,181, forward strand.
ATGAATTGCATTAGTTCACTGATCACAAAAAACTTGATCACCAGCAGTTTTAATGATCAGTGAGAAGATGAAGTAAAACAAAAGCTTTGCATTTACTGTTTCTTTCCACTCAAGTGTGACAATATCCTTTTGTATTATTTTTTACATCATTGTAAATTTGCTAATTTTGGGAGTGATCTATTAAACAAAGGAATAACAGAAAATCAGCATTAAATATGTTAGTTGCTGCTCCACTGATAAGTCTGACACGACCTCTTAATTTGTTTAATGTTGATTAAGTGTCTGACATTTGCTGAGGACTCATGTTCTGATAACTGCACATTTCTATATTGATTTTATAGTGCAGTAAATGAAGGGAAATTACACACTTGAAGAGTCTAAAACTGTTTAAAGACGTATCATTAAGTATTGCAGCTCACACAGGGCTTTTGCATATATTGTCTACAGTGCAGTTTTTGAATTGGGAAAATGCAAACTGCCATTTGACAGCATGTGGGAACAGCCATGAGAAGCATGCAGTGGCCTTTAGACCCTTTGGATTTTTACTCCAACCACCATTCACCCCCAGCTCTGACTCCTCAGCCTCTTACAGCTCCTCCTCGATGCATAGATCGTCTTGTGTGTTGAGCCTGGGGGGCACCAGGAGGTGACAACAGAGGGGGGTTGATGCACAGCATCAATAACACAGGTTAACACAGCCCTCTTTATGCGCGACACATTGCCTCTTGTCTCATGCCTTTCATGTGCTTGTTCACCTCTACCTGTCACACTTCTGTCCTTCTTGTCCTCTGTCCACAAGTTTCATACTTTCCCTATGACTCTGCTGAAGCCTTATACAGAAACTACTGTATATATAAATATATGAAAACCCCGCAATATCTATTTACACTTGTGCTTTTTTTTAAATATTTTGAAAATCTTGATTCTTTCTCTCTCTGATATTGCTTCCCATTCTTATGCCTCTCTCTTCTCTGTTGGTCTTTTTTTTTGTCTTTTTCTTCTCTCTCCGTTTGTCACCACGCTCTCTGTCTTCCCTGTTCCCTGAAGCCCTAATCAAGGCTCTCACAAGAGGCACACAGAGACAGAAAGAAGAGCACACAGAGGCTCCCAGTTCACTAATAGGGCAGAGGTTGGAATCTGTCAGCTGTGGCCATAAAGACTTTGGTGCTGCGGCTCCGACAGCGCACGGCTTCTTCTGAGTAACCAGGAGACCCGAGCGCTAATGCAGATGGCACTGCATGGTCACAGGCTAACTGCTAGCGCTATTTGGATGCGTCAAGGGACCCGAGAGGAATCCAAGACTGGAACAAAACTTTTTTTTTTTTTTTTTTTTTTTTTTTTTTACAGAAATCACATGAATAGAAGCCTGAAGCTGGCTCTTCTTTTCTTTTTACTTACACATCCCTCTCTCCTCTTTCCTGTAAATGATCTTCCCACCACTTCTTCCGTCTCCTCCCCCAACTGCTGTGGCTTTTTCTCAGGTAATTTGAATATGTAGATATGAAGTATGAATGATTAATTGGGGTAATGCTGGGGGGATTCAGAGTGCTATACCTTTTCCATGTGGGTATCGAATGACTACAGCTCATTTCCATAGATCTTAGATCTTAACCTCATTCCACTAGTGTAAGCTGAACCACACAGAGCGTGTCCACTTTGAATAAATAAATGTCCCAAAAAAACAAGACACAATCAGCAATATAAAAGATGCCTGTTTAGTGCATGTTACAGTGACAGTTTTGTCAGTCCCAGTCACAATTCACAGCCCAAATGTTCAAGTCACCGCGGGAATGTTGAGGAACGTTGGGGTCAACAAATGTGTTAGCTGATGTATTAGCCCAGCTTATACCCTGACATGTTACATATATGTTACACACATGGGGTCAGTGTGATCGATCATTTTCCAAGCGCTGACCGGTTTGATTTTCTTTCCTCTCTAATTGGGCACAGGGGACCGGCTGGGGTAGAATGGGCCCATCGTATGATCACGCTGCCCTTTTGTCGTGGCAGCAAAACACCCAGCACATCTATCTGCACCCTGCACACACACAAACACACACATTTGTAAAGATCTAAGGATACACACACTGATTGGTATTTATTTTAAATAATAAGTGGCGCACTGCAAAAGCAAACAAAATTTGTGATTATAACAACTGTTAGAAACCTCAGTGTTTATTTTCCCATTAAGTTTTTCATCAAACTCCTCAAGAGGTTGGAGCATTTTAATCATAATTAATAATGTTGATGTTTAATCTCTGTGCTGCTGGAGCCAGAACAATTGATGAACCTTGTGTTAGATGTTTAATTTCAGAACCCCCTCCCCCTCCCCCCCGCCTCTGTTAGTGCAGAGCTGGTGAGAAATGTGCAGAGACTATAATTGAAATGTAGTCAGAAAATATTTTTTTCTCTTAAGTTAAATTTGATAGCCTCTAAACTGTGGGAACATTTGCATATTTTAATTAAATATCTCAGAATTATTTTGATTTATTTATTTTCAGATCATATAAACCGGTTTGTCACTTCCTTTATTATGGCATTAACTAAGTAATGTTTGCTCTGACTTGTCAGTAGGCTATATATTTTTCTGATAATTCAATATTTGTACAGTGATTTTAAACATGTCTTCATGTCCCATGAGAAAAATGTACACTACTGCTGGACTGCGTGTGTGTGTGTGTGTGTGTGTGTGTGTGTGTGTGTGTGTGTGTGTGTGTGTGTGTGTGTGTGTGTGTGTGCGCGTGCGTGCGTGCGTGCGTGCGTGTGTGCATGCGTGTGTGTGTGTGAACTATGTGTTCCTATTATGTGTATCGAATTAACATACCTCCTCTCAGCAAACATTGCTCTGCATGTCATTCCCTTGACCAATCACACCTTTGCAGAGTGGTTGCCATGACAGCCTTATAACCTCAGCCTCTGCAGAGCTGCTGGAGGTGTGTGTTTGTTTGTGTGTACATACTTGCATTTTTCTGCCCTAAACACATTGCTGGAGAGAGGAAGTAAGCAGTGATAAGGGTTGAGTTTAGTCTTGTGGGTGTGTTGGTGTTCTTATCTGTGTGTGTGTCGGGTAATGTGGCCAAACTGGGAAAGAAAATAGTCTTTGGAGAATTTCACCAGCCTGATCAATAGATCATTTGTGGAGAAACAGCAAAATTAGGCAGTTAAATCATCAATCATTCTCGATCAATATATATTTTTGATCAGCTTCAAGCAGTATTGTGCTTTGTACTGGATTTGTTTTGATGAAACAGTTTGATGAAACCACTCTTTACTGCTCTATGACCCAGTGAGGTGAACTCTGTCTATCAGTATCTCTGTTTCTCCTTTTTTGTCTAGTTGTGTGTTTTTGTGTCTGGCATGTGGTTACATGTTTATTTGTGATTCCGTTTATATGTGTGTGTGAGTGCTGAAGCCTCAGTGTATGGTTCAGAGTGGGAGATACATTTTCTTTAATTCTGTTTTTCAGTAGTTCTCATAAATGGCAAACATGGAAGAAACGATTGTTTCGATTATTTAGATTGATTCCCAAAGACCTGCGGTTTTTTTTCCGGCACCAATTTGTTTCACAAATGAACATGCTGGTACATACGAGTGCGCAACACACACACACACACACACACACACACACACACACACACACACACACACACACACACACACACACACACACACACACACACACACACACACACACACACACACACACACACACACACACACACACACACACATACACACACACACACACACACGTACCGGCACACATGAAGTCACACATAATGGATGTCAAAAAGAATTGTTTGGTTTCCTCACCAAGGCAGCTGAGACGCAAATACTTGATCACATACACAAGCAGAGCCAAACACACTGACACACTGTACCCACACACAGACAGACATACATTGAGAAAATTGAGGGTATGTGAAGAATGTACAATGACTTGTAAGTCCAGTAAGTGTTGCAGTGGAAAGGAAGAGCACCAGGGAACGGGGGAGGTGTGGGCACAGGGGCACTCCGGGGTCAATTAGTATTCATAAAAGACAAATTAATCCATAGCTACGGCCTACAAGTAATACCAATTACTTTTGATCACCTAATCAATTACAGTTGGTTAGGGTTACTGTAGCTAAATAGAAAATTAACTGCGACATTCACCATTGGTGTTGAGATGACTTTTCATCAGCCCCCACATCGGACATGTTAATTTCCTCATCAAGGTGGAGAATGGAAGGATATTCGCCTGCCTGGTCGAAAATGCACACTCCTGCCCGCACATATGAAGCCACACGCAGTTATTACAGGCCCTTTATTAAATAACCCTGCGGCCCCTTAATAGACAAATAGCATCTGATTCTATCAAGCGGAGTATAGAGAAAGAGAGAGCGAGGAAGGGGAGAAAATTAACGGAGTCCTCGGTGGCAGAGAGAATATGCAGCACTGAGAGACAGAGTAAATGAGTAATTCAGAACTGATTGATTGTACAAGAGAGAGTGAAAAATGGAGAATGAGAGGGAGTGCAAAATAGAGAGAGATAAAAAGGGCGATAGATTGCCAAAGAGGGGGAGGGACTGGCACACAGAGGAAGAAAATGGAAGATGGAGATTTGATAGATGGATAGTGAGACAGAAAGATCCAGACAAGAGGGAGATGGAGTGGCAGTCACTTCCCAAATCTTTGCTTTATGGTTATTAAGTTTACACTCCACTGCATGCTGTCTGTCTGGTGTTAGTGCACCTTTTTTTTTTTCCATATCCAACCCTAACCTAGTTTAAGTTCAGCCATCGCCTCAGGCTTGTGGAAGAGGAGTGGCAGCAATATCAGGTCAAGCCCGGGGAGAAGAAAAGCCCAGTAGTTAGTATTCCCTGAGTGTCAGAGGGGGATGGAGGGGAGAGGGTGTCTGGTGGGGGCAGGGAGACCAAAGTATGAAGGATGAGGCTTTGACTTATGTAAAACAAAAACACGGCTCCCCTTTAAGTCCTGTAAAATGTCTTTTGTAACTTTACCTTTAAGACCCAGAGATTATGTCCATTTTTATGTCTATCGTTGAAACCACAAGATCTTCCATTTCATCCATTTAATGGTTCAAGTCATTTCTGACTTTTTAGCCAAGCTAGCATTATGACTCAAGGGACAGCAATGCCACTCCTGCACCACCAGCAGGTCATGCTTTTCAAGTCTGGTGAAGTATCTCAACATCTGTAGCCATTTAAAATTAAAGATTCCTGATGATGTATCCCACTGATCCCTTTACTTTTCCTCAAACATCACCATGAGGTTGACGTTTGAGATTTTGATCAAAATGACCTGACAACTACTGGATAGGATTTAATGAAAATTAGATACAGGCATTTGTGTTCTTTTCAGGATGAATTCCAATCTCTGTGGTGACCCCCTGATTTTTTTTCTATTGTGAACATCAGGTCATTACTTTGTCCTACACTTCAGTTGATTATCACATACTTGAACAAAATTCTTACATTCCCATCAGCTTTTTGTTCAGTGCTAATTAGAAAAAAAAACAAGCCTAAACCAAGTGGATGAACATGTTGAGCAGTACACTGCGTCACACTAGGGTTAACATAAACATGTTAGAATGGTCATTGGTTCGGTTTTTTTAACTCTAAGTTTTACTGTCTGAGAACAGCCTCACTGAGCTCCAAGTACATCCAGTATTTAATCAAGTCCACTACCTTTCTATAAATTTAACCTGCATTGTCAAACTTGTCTGAGTGTGAACATAAAAACCTTAATCGTGCTTCATTTTCCAGAAGCAGGTGTTGTAGTGAAAGCAAAAGAACATTTAGCAGATATATTCAGGATAAACACTCCCTCATTATGTCGATAGAAATTAAAAAATTTTCGCAAATGCATTTGCTCATAGAAATTACTTGTTTATGAGCTTATTTCCTGGGAGACCAGCTTTCTTCTACTAAACTAGCTTCTAATGCTTCTTTATGGAGTCTTGAAAAGAGGTCTGTGTGAATCTGTATATCTACATGCGTGTGTCTTCACACTGTAGATGGTGGATGTGTGCGAAGAGGTGACAACTAAGTTCACTCCAGGTGGCCGTTCATCACTCTTTCTGCTGTAAACGTGGACTAGATAACTGCTACACGTGTCATGTATGTAGCTCACAGCTTGACAAGTGTTGGTGTGAATTCATTTTCGCTCCTGCAGATTCATTTCTGTCTGCCGTCCATGTCTTGGCCTCTCTCTAATTTGTCTCCCTTCTCCTCCTCTCCATCTCATCCTCCCTCCATGTCTTTGAGGCCAATGGCTGAGACAGGCTGGCACGATGCACTATTGATGTGGACGGTTAGTTAGCTTTTCCTCCACATATAGTCCTTCCTGTCTAATTAGTGTCGAAGGAGAGGCGTATGAGCTGTGTGTGTGTGTGTGTGTGTGTCCTGGCCTCTGCTCTCTTATCTAAGAGCTCTCATTAACCAGGCTTTGTTTTCCTTAGCTTCATTAGCATTCCCGTGACAGCGGCTGTTGCCTCGGCACCGGGCTAAATGCTAGGCTAAATGGTCGCCATAAGAAGTCAGTTTGCCCCCTTTTCATTAACATTAGTCTGTTTACATCGCCTAATTGTTTGTAAGTGCGGTGACACAGCTTTCCCTAATAGCTGTTTGGCAGCGGCCCTACATACACAAGTGCTTTAAAATTGTGTGAGAGAAATCATCTTTCTCTCAGAATAAGTTGGACTCGCTGCTTTCACCTCAGGTGATTTCACTCGTCTGTACCCATGAGGACTTCCCGACTAGTCTATTAACATGAAGGCAGCATCTCCACAGACATGCTTCCTCCAGGTGTAGGACACTGTGCAGCCTCTAATATCACTCGCCAGCCAGAATGCAGAGAGGAAACGGAGGAAATAAGAACAAACAGCACCAGGAGGGTTGCTGATCCAGGGACAGGCGTGGGGCAGGTGGAGGCGGTAGGAAAATGGATGAGTATATAGCAGGAGGAGGGGGTGAAGGGGATGGAGGAGGTTGTTTTGGGGGTCCTAGTATATGTTCCTAATTAAGATGGGGTCTTTTCTGGGGGTAGTATAGTGAATCAGGGGTAAATATGTAAAGGAGACCAGACTGTCACACAGACTGTGCTTAGGTGATGCAGGGGCAAAAGGTGCAACTATCATCCATCTGTAATTAATCTGTAACTATGGAGACCATATACTGTAGCAGCAAGATGAGGAGTAGGGTATGTTCAGCAGAGTCCCAGAGGGAGTTGAAAGGCCAGCTGCTCTGTATGTCCTCCATCCATTCTCCTCCTCTTTCTCCCACAAATACACTAGCTTGTATGTAGCATTCATTTTTCTGGATATGACTCATGTTTTTACGATGATTAAAACTGTGATCAAATCTTAAAGATGAGATATCATGGCTGTACTGTGGTGTATCTGGCAGCATGCTATGCTGATATATGATTTCCTAACAAGTATGTGTATTTGAATTTAAAAATGTTTGCCTTGTTAACGCTCCCACCCCCTCTTCCTTAGGTCTTCACCAAAAGCTCTTGGGGTTTTCTGCATCGTACAAGGGTCTCATTGTGATGAATGTGGAGGTTGTGTTTTATTGATGTCACGCTATTGTCAGCGAGGCCACTGTGGAAATACCTTAAAGTGCAATACCACTGAGGGTCTCGCTCCAAAAAACCTAAATAGACTCACCTTCAAAAAGCGTCATCTTCTCTCATGAAATACAAAATCACTAAAAAAAAAAAAAATCTAAAAGTCATGATGGTGCCATTAGGTAAATTCACTCCTTTTAATTAGTGTTCTGGTGTTCCATCTTAAAATAAATCCATGATTAAACCGATATTAGCCCTCAAAGAGAGGTATGTTTCGGGACGTGTCTGGTTTAATTGACATGCCTGGGGTGTCTGTACTGTTGGATTGTCTGACTGCTTGTTATTTGACAAGTTTTTTGACAAAGCTGGTTGTGTTTCTTGTCATCCATTAGTGTAGTGACTCCCAGATCACAGAGGTTAATTTTGACAATGACATCATAGTCAATAAAAATGACAATAAAACAAAGAAAATAAGTACAACTTATATTTGTCCAGACTTGAGGCTTCAGAACAGCAGTTCCCAAACCAATGGGTGATGTCACGTTGGGTTACCTCGGTCCCAATGGAGCTTTAAAACAGGGCAAAAGGGGGGGAAACGTGTTATCTATCTGAAAGTCATGCATATCAGTTTTACTGAATGTGTGAGGCCCACAGAATCAAAGAGCGTTGGCTTTTTTAGACTCATCATTTGAAACCACTGTTAAAAAAGTAAGTGAGAAATATGTTGTTGTAGAGAAAGATTCTTCAGCAGACATTTGACTAAATCATCCATGATGTAAAACCACAAGACATTTACTTTGGGCTGGAGCTGTCAGTTGAATATTTTAAGGGATTTATTGTGGCAAGACAGATGTAAGTAATCATGAAGAAAGCCATCATATGCATCCTTTCTTAGCCTCCTCTTCCTCTCCATGCCTCCCCACTCTTCATCACTCTCCACTCCCCTCTCTCTAAACTGCCCACTAACCTTGTCTATCAGGATCCCAGCACTTATACATCCTTGCAGAAGCTGAAGTGGTCATTATTCACAGCTTAGGCCATGGCTGTTTGCTGCGAAATGGCTCACAGTTTGCTAACATGCGTTCAGAAATGCAATTAGCACAGCGATTAGCAAAACTGTTTCCCATGTTAACCTGTCCGGCACCTCTCTCAGGACCTCTGCAGACAGACCTGACAATACACTCGCAATGAAAAGACATTCATTTCCATCATGCACTCATTCCCTCTGAGGTGGGAATAAAGCGAATAGGGAACCGTGTGTCATAAATATATGTAAGAAAATGAACAGAAATGCATTGGTCTTGTCTTTCCTTTTCTTTTTCTTTTTTTTTTTCTTTCTCTTTGTTCCTCCTTCCATCTCAGCCTCATGTTATCTCTGTATCAGTTTGGCCTTTTTGCTCACAGTGCGTCCCTGAGGATGCTTTTCACTCAATGGAAAACCCCTCTCTGATAGATTTACACACACACACACACACACACGCACACAGAGCACAAAGTGGCAATATACTAATGTTATTTCAACAGAATGGCCAGTGACCCCTCTAAAAGATCCCTGCCATGGCTATGTACACATAACCTTAATAATTTACTCACACACACACACACACACACACACACACACACACACACACACACACACACACACACACACACACACACACACACACACACACACACACACACACACACACACACACACACACACACACACACACACACACAAAGAAAGGGTCTAAATAATTTACAGAGAGACGTCGAGCCCCCAGCATAATAAGTAAGAAGCAGCCCACTGGCCAATTGCGCCCCCTCTCCTGACTCCTCTCTGACCGCATACACAGTTTAATCAGCTCATAAATATTGCATTGCTTGCTTACTTGATAGTCTCACTAATTCTGTATTCAGTTTTGTTTTCATTTAACTACCACTTAGCGAGTGTGCAAATTGTTGTGTAAAGAGACATATTGAAGGTACTTTTTCACATGCGCTACAACAATATGAATGTGAGGAAATTCAGACGTTTAAATCATCGTTGCTGTAATCACATACCATCAACCCACAATCTGTGTTTTTTATCTTCTGCTTTGTTTTATTACTTTAAACGAAGTGCCTATGACTTTACTACCTACCTTGTTATTATGTCTTTAAACACTCATTACCATTGTCAACTCTAACTGGTCTCAGTTTGACTGTTGTACTTTAAAATAATTCACCTTTCACACGCACACGCACGTACACACATCATACATGTTTCCGTCACTTCAGAGTACGACAGTGACTCATTTCATGAAGATTCACCCAAAACATATCCAAGGTTTGCCCAACCCTAACAGTGACCTTTAACTTAACCCCAGACCTTAAACATTCTCTCTCCTTTTTCTACAAAAAAAAAAAGACAAAACAAAAACTTTTAAATCATTTTGTTGTTGGACTCGAAAGTAAAAAGAGAGTATCTGAAAACAGTGCATCAGTACGTACCCCTATAGATCATAGAGAAGGTTAGAAGCTGTTGGTTTTGGTATAGCTGTGGTATTACTATCCTAAAATGGTTGACACCATTTGATTTATGAGGCTTTGTGCTTTCAAATGATGCATAATGACAAAGAGCAGCAGCTAATAAATAAAAATATTTTAGCATCTCAAACATAATTCCACTAATAGCATTACTGAAATCCCACCATTAAATACCTCATGAGGGTTCTTTAATTCAATATATATAGTTTTTTTATACATATATTTTTAGTTTGTACATTTCCCAAATGAAACCATATTGTGGTACTTAATTCGTAAGTCCCACAACACATACAGGAGACATTGTGCACTTACCAACACATAAACCAATGTGTTTAAGTTATAAAACAATTGCAGTAGTGATCCTGATCCTGATGTTAGGATTTACAGGAGGTCTTGCCAGACATGTGGAGGAGGTCCTGGCACATGAAATTTATTACAGAGAGACCAATGTTATTGACTGTCTTTGACACAATGCTGGCTGTAGACTGTTTCTTCAGCTAAGGTGCCGGTCAGGTCTGTTGCTCTGATAATCTGAGGCTAATAGATTTGATTCTGCTGTTAAGTCTTTTTAGACAAATGTTTAGAGGCTCTTTGTTTTAACACAGTTAGAGGTTAAGGTAAACTCCTACTGATTTTAGTTGATGCATTGTCATACCTCTGCTCCAATGATGCTCCATTTTTGATAGAGGTCTAATTGAGAGCTCAGCCAAGCCAGAAGCAGCATAATTACAAAACTGAAGTTCATGCTTACCTTAAAGCACAATAAACTATGTTGGCACTGGGCCAAAACTTAGGGAACTTCATTTTGAGAGGAGCTTTGTGAAGAAAGTAGATTTAAGTTTGGTGATGCAACAAAAACCCGAAAGACAGAAAAGTAGCCTGACTAATGTTAAATTAGCAATCAAAATAACTGCTCAAACAAAAATCACACAAACAAAAACCACTGCAGAGTTATTCCTCTCTCTCTCTCTCTCTCTCTCTCTCTCTCTCTCTCTCTCTCTCTCTCTCTCTCATTTGTGTTTGACTGGAAGCACAGCAGTTGCACAAACCATCCTCTCTTAATTTTAACCTGTCACATTTTCAGTTCTGGTCGGTTTAAGATTTGGTGGTACTTGTACATGCCTGTCCCCCATCCTGACCTGGCAGATCCTGCTACTGTCTGGCCCCCTGGCAGCTTCATGGCCAAGAGGGCTTCCTCGCTATAGCAGCACAGATCATGACAATTAGTTCAGACCAAGGCAAGAGAAAGTGGTAGAGGAGGGGCAGAATAAAAGGAGAATCAATAAGAGAGAACAAGATTTCTGTGCCCCCTTTTTCTTGTTACACACACTTTCTCTTGCACTTCATCTCTCTCAGAGTCAGCAGGGGATTTTTCCTCTCCTGCAGTTATCTCTGTGAGTGTGTCATTTTGCTGGTAATTAAACCAACCGGTTAAATCAGAGATGCAGATACAGATAAAGGACCCAGGCTGCTCACTTTGTCCTTGTCTCCTGTTTACAGCAGAGGATTGTGAAGAAACAGGATGGAATATTATAAATCTGACTGGAGAAAGGTTCTGCAGTGGGAATCTCTAGTGTGTGATGGGTGAAGCAAGATAACTATTGGAAAAATAGTGAGGCAAAAGGTATGAGAAAAGAAGACTGGACAGAGAAGGAGGTAATGGGAGAGACAGCTGTGGAGGGAGGGAGAAATGTGAAATAGCGTAAAACGCTGAGCAAAGGGTGCTGCATGTCGGCCGGTATCAGGGGGAGTATTTGGTGGCTGGGAGCCAGTATGAGTGAGATGAGGGGAGGCGAGTCTGCAGAGCCAATAAATTACGGGCCTTCAAGCCCCACTTTACATTAATGGAATGTGCAGCGCTGCTCTCTCCAGTCCGCCGCTGAGATTAAAGAGTAGGGAAATGGCTGTGGACAGGCTCTCCCGGCCCTGGCTCACTGTGTGTTATGGGCCCAAAGAAATCCACAGAGTGGCCCCGTGGTGCAGGAAACAGTATGAGCTGAACTTGGAAGTCCACACTGAGCATTTTAGTCCTAATATCCACCCCAACAAAACCCACAAAATATCTTTGCCTTGTAAACCATCGACTTAGGAGCTCCAGACCCAGCCAAAGTGTTTTTTAGACAATCAGCAATACCAGCAAGAAATCCTGGCTCGACTTGTTTATGTGAAATACTGTATTAAAGATCAGTTTCTGGGAAAGTCAACCAGGATGCAGTGTGGTACTCAGTTTCTGTAATCTGTAAGATTTCTTACAGATTATGTGGGATCAAGTGCGTGAGTCTGAAAGAATGGTGGAAGCATATCCACCTAAACCCTGCTCTCTTTCACAGCCCCTGAATCCATTACTCCACTATTCATCCCTCAATTGAACTGTGCCACTGCTGTGTCTCCGCCTGTCTCCTGGTGGCTTTACACATGTTTGATGGAATCAGATGCATCTGGGAAGATTCAATTAAAATGCCGTCGCCTTTCTTAACTACTTCTCATTGCTTGCATGTCTCCTGCCAGTCTTTTAAAGTGATTACACACAATTATTTCAATTAGATGTCAGGAAGTAGTGCCATCATCATCAGACAGTAATCAGGTTGTGGTGGAGCGATGGGAGACAGAAAGCGACAGCTCCTCTCATTCTCTTTCATTAAAGATGGAGGAGAACATTGCTGAGCATTTTCACTCTTTTCTTTTCTTTTCCTTCCATTTTTCACCATGTGGCATACTTTTAGAAATGCAGAGAAAGACCCCCCCTACATGCTGCTCTCATCCCTGCTAATGAATGAAATCCATTTCTGGATCTCTTTCTGAGAGACGGCTGAAAATTAGGGATTGAGTGAGACACAAAGAAAAGAGAAGGCCTCCTGTTGTCTCCTGGACACAGTCGAATAGTGCAGGAAGACAAAGACAGCCTTCTGGCTATACTTTCCACTGGGGAGCACTCGTAATAATGCCTCTGTGAATTCCTGTTGTTTCACTGAGGATTTTTAGTTAATTAAAATTGACGCTAACATAAAGAGTGACATTGATACTTGAACACTAGTATTCATGCTGCCACTTATTTCTCCTTCCCTTCCTTCCTTAGTTTTTTTTTGCTGCATTTTAGTATATACAGGAAATTAGTAAAACATCAACTACATATGGAAAAAAAAAGAACATTCTTATTAGGTTAGGTTCGGTAGTTACTTTATTAATCCCTGAGGGGAATTTTTTTTTTTTCACTAACAGCAGCATACAGAATACATATTACTTTACATTCAGAAAAATAGAAACAAATGCAACAAACCATCTATATGTTGCTGCTGTTCAGCAGGAGCTCCTGAGTTGGGCTGTGTGAGATGGTGGTCTGTGCTCCAGTATGCTGTCTTTGGGGAGCTATAGGAGTTCTCTTGAGACTCTGGTACGGTAACAGAGCTAGCGCGTGAGCTGATGGGGCTCCATGTTGCGATAACAGAGGCTTTGCAGGCGGAGACACGTGCAGCATAACGAACAACCCGCCACCACTGCAGCACACGATGCATATACAAGCGCTCATTTGCACACACATGTACGTTTGTACACAAGGTCACAAACACGCGTGTGTTTACATACAGCATCTGTAATTTTTATATGCTTTATGTATCATTTCCACACAACGTCATAAGCAGCAATATGTGCACATGTACACACAGGCTATTATGAGGCAGCCCAGCCCTCTGCAGCACATGCTTGGTTGCTTAGCCAAGGCCACGCTGACTGCATGCCTTACAGCAGCATCAGTATTCTACAGGCATGGTCCTGTGTCTACACCACTCTCCTCTCCCTCCCTCCGTCCATCTCTTCTTTTATGCCTCCCTCTCAGTTCTCTGTCTTACCTCCATCACTTTCGCCATGCTCACTTGGCTCTGCTTCCCCCCTCCATTCCCAATCGCTCTCTCTTTTAGTATAAAACAGAGCCAGATTTAGGCCAGGTCTTACTCCAAAGCTGCTGTGTATTCACCTATTTACTATTTTCAGCCTTCTTCTGTTATCTTTAAACTGCGTGCATCTCCCTGTACTCCCTCACTGCTCCACTTCCCTCCTTCAACATGTTCTTGGCTCACTGCTTCTGAGTTTTCAAGTCTAAGTGGGGGCACAGCATGCTAGGCTAATTACACCCTTAGAATCCAACCGTATTGGCTAATGTTGTTTTTCTGCTTTCCCTCAGTTTGTATTGTAACCAGGGGACGGGCCCATTAATTGCCCTGTTGATGGGTGTCATCATGCACACCCCTCTATGTCCGACACAGAGGGGTAGTGTGTGTGTGTGTGTGTGTGTGTGTGTGTGTGTGTGTGTGTGTGTGTGTGTGTGTGTGTGTGTGTGTGTGTGTGTGTGTGTGTGTGTGCGTGCGCGCGCGCGTGCGTGCGTCTCAGCGGGTGTCTGATGGGAGGGTGCTCAAGTGTGGAGGACTCATCATGGGTTATTAGGAGCATGCAGGGGGGCCATCAAGCGTGAGAGATAGAAAGATGAAGAGGGAGAGAGAAAGATGGAAGAGAGAATCATTTCTAAAGCAAACTATCGCTTTTCCTAAAGTGTGGCTATGAAAGAGTCATTATGTTCCCCTCCTCTCTCCTGCTCCTCGGTATGCTTTTACGTGTTTTGGATAAACTTTTTTTTTTGTCAGAGACACTGAACTTAATGAAGGGATTTACATGAAACTGATTTTTAAAAGATTTCATGAGATATCTCCTGACTTTTTGTCCTATGTGTGGGTCAAGCTCTTAGGATGCACACAATGGCATTAATATGAATGGTGGGGGCCCCAAGTAAGAATTTCACAGTGGGCCCTCTCACTCAGACTGTTTTCATAAAAACTCCAAAGTAACCATTCAACACAACTGGAATCTGCACTGTTTGTGATAGTTAGATATATAAATATTTATACCACCTTCCAACTTTGTGTACAACACATATTGAGTCATTGCCTATTTTGTTTATCGTCATTGAAATGTTACATTATTCTGACCCAGTACTCAGGTTGATTCACTTCGGTTTCTTTATTTTCAATAATGACTAAGGGAGAAGGAATGCTGGAAATGAGGTCCAATGACCTTGCTCCCTTTTATATGTGATAACTTGTGTTGACTTCGTGATAGTTTTTTTCTCAACAGTTTAACTTTTTAGCAAGAAGCTCTTTAGTAAATAGACAAGAAGTTAGCAGCTTAGGTTAAATGTGTATATGTGAGTGTGCACGGGTGTTCTCTTGTGTTTGAGGTGAAAGGAGGGGCCCCAGAAAAATGTTTGAATTGGAGCCAATCACAATTAATCCAACACTGCACCCGATTCAACTCTGTTGCATCTTTTGTCTGACCCTTCTTGCCCATATCTTTCACACACCCACAGTTTGTATTCCAGACTTTCTGTTATAGATGTGCAGCTACCAAGCCCAAGCTAAGCTGACACCACCATCATCAGGCGTTAGAAAGCTCCTTCCAAACCACAGAAGACATTATACAAGTGTTTTTACAGGTTCAGCTGTACCACCGAAGACTAGTTAATCGACAAAAGATGGTTGAATGTATTTGCTGTACATAGATAACATGTGGGATGAAGTAGTATCATGTGGCATTTAGTGATGGACTTCAAATGGGCAGATCATTACACTCACACACGCACACACACACACACATGCACACACACGCACGCACGCACGCACGCACGCACGCGCACACACACACACACACACACACGCACGCATTACATACAGTACACACACTGGTCCCAATCATTGGCCACTGTTAATTTCCTGCGACGCATCCTCACAACACATGAAGGCAGATAAGAATAAGGGATAAGAATCTAGACAGCCTTGTAAGCCATGATTAATTCATTTCATATTCTGCTTGCCTAGAATGAATGTGCAGTTAATATTTAATATTCCCATGCTTTTTTCACATGATTGCAACATGATTATGGGAGAGACACATAGTGGGTGTGCATGGTTGGGATGTGAGAGAGAGACAATGTGAAGGAGATAGAATGAAAACACTATTTGCGTCATTGATACTCTTTCTGTACCTACCAGTAATGCTAGTGTGATGTTTAAGTGATTGGAATAGAAGGCAAAATTAGATTGAAAGATACAATTAGTGAGAGAAAACAGGAGATGACTGGTGGAGGTGAGGATTGAGAGGAGAGAGACAGCCAGCCACAGCATTACCATATGTAGTTCAGTGTGGGGGGTGAAATGAGTCCTGATACAGTTTGTTGTTGTGCGTCTGAGCAGAACAAGTATGAACAGAGTGAATCTCAGTCTTCATTTTCATGCTGTATGAAGTGACAATTTTCTAAGCAAAGCACTTACTATAAAGTGTTATATTGTATCTTATAAATTGGATGTTTGGCTTGGAAACAGGCTGAATGAAAGAAAAATTGGAGAAAGGACATACCAGTACGCACGCACGCACGCACACACACACACACACACACACACACACACACACACACACACACACACACACACACACACACACACACACACACACACACACACACACACACACACACACACACACACACATACTGAAGATAGAAATTTCATATACATAATAATACTATCCTTGAAATTATGTTATTGTTCATAATTGGAGCCTTTAATAGGCCTACCGAGGGGTCATGGTGTATTAATAGTGTGTATTACAATAATTTACTAAATTCATGAAGCTTCCATGGTATTACACTAAAAACAACACCCACACATGCTTTGCAGCCTTCCTTTGAAAGCTTATGTTGTAATTATGTGAATGTACATGTTAATGTTCCTGCAGATTTATGTGGAGAAGGGTATTATGGTCAACAACAACAATGCACTGCATGTGGCCCCATGGTTTTCAAAACAAGCTGATTGGTTGACCCGACTTCCTGTTAGGGAGTCAAGTTTCAAAATAAGCACTGGATCTGAACTGGACATATTAAGTTGTGCTTTAAAATCGCTGCTACAATTTGTTCACTTTAGTGCCAGTGTCACCTATTAGTTTGTGACCTGCTGTTCTGAAGCACAGAATCTGGCATCTTGTTTTTTTCTGAGCCAAAAGTGAACACATCTATGCGAGCTAGGGAGGAGTGAGAAGTGGATCTGACTGTGAGCCAGAGAACACTATGCCCCGTCCACCTATATCAGCAACCTGACTGCACCCTGGGCTTGTCAGTGAAACCAGGCATGCCCCTAAACATACCTCTCTTTGAGACCTAATATCTAATTAATTATGGAATTATTTTCAGAAGAACCCACATAACACTCATGAGAAGAAGTGAATTTAGCCAATGACACCATAATGACTTCTGGAAAAAAAAATTATAATTTGTATTTGACAAGAGAAGTTGAATGGGAGTCTTTGGAGCCGTTTTTTTTTTTTTCCAAACCAACCCCTAGTGGCACTGAGCGGTATTGCTATTTAAAGCACTTCTGCATTGACTTCAAACCTGGAGACTAAATTCCTTTTTATATTCAGTCTTAGGTTCCTCCTTCCCTGCCTTTACACATGCTCGTTATATTGTTGCAATAGTAGTATTGTGAAGGTACATAATATGAAGTAAGAGCCATAGGGCTGATGGAGAAGTTAATTAGAGGCCGGACAAGTCATCCTCACCTTCTGACCCATTTCCACCCCTCCCATCATCCCCATCTACTTCTCCTCTCATCTGTCATTCACAGTCCCATGACTGCTAATGAGCGTATTCTGAGCCATACATTATGTCTGAAGCCGGACCTATTTCCCGGCACAGTGTAGTTTGTCTTTTTCTACCCCAGAAAGAGAAAGGTGGCTATTTGTTCCCACCACGTCTCCAATTAGATTCCCCCTCTATTCATCCTTCTGTCATTCCTCCCTTCTCTCTATCCTCTTGTTTCTTTCATCTGCTGCTGTTGGAACCAGGTTGTAAAACAGGCTGCCTTATCCAAATGGAGACAAGCCCCGCGGTCACCATAGTTTTGTTACCGAGGCAGAGTCACATTATTCTCTTTAGTCTGCCTTGTGTGTACGCTCATGTGTGTACTGTATATGTGTGTGTTTTGAGGCTGTGCGTGACATTAGTTTCGCAGTCACAGGTAATGATCTCATCTCGCCGCTGGTGACTGGAGGCACACTAAGAGAATTATACACACACACACACACACACACGCACACGCACACACGCACACGCACACGCACACGCACACACACACACACACACACACACACACACACACACACACACACACACACACACACACACACACACACACACACACACACACACACACACACACACACACACACACACACTCACACACACGCACACTGTGAAAGGGAAAGATGGGGAGCAGAGATTGGTATTGTAATGGTACTCTAATGGGCTACCTGACAAGTGCTTTTTCTTAATGTCATACCTCCTCTCTCCCCTCCCCCTGTTTCTCCCCCCTTCTCTTCTCCAGGTGCATTTTCCTTCTTTGAGGAGCAGTGATATGGACACCAGGTGTGGGGACGCCCAGGTATGCATTCAGTTCTTATAGCACACCGTAATAATGTCTCTCATGCTTGTGTGCATCAAACACACCATCTTAGGAGAGACGTTGCCCTCTCATCACAAATCCGACCTTATCTTCAGGTATTTTTAACCTAAATCTTGAAATTAGTGCTCTTTTGTTTAAGTGTGGATTCTGTACTGTTAGTGTGAGATTTGACCCCTGGACTGCCTAAATGTTTCACCACATAGATTCATCAAGATGCTGAAAACTTTCCTCAGAGATTTTGATCCACATTGACCTGATAACATCACGCAGTGGGTGCAGATTTGTAGGCAGCACTTTTACAATGCAAATCTCCTGTTCTATCACTTCCCAAAGATGCTCTATTGGACTGTGGAGACCATTTGAGTTCAGTGAACTCATTGTGTATTTAAGAGACCAGTCTGAGAGGATATGAGCTTTTTGACATGCTGAAAGTAGTCATTAGAAGATGGGCACGCTGTGGTTTTATAGGGATGGACATGGTCAGCAACATTACTCAGGAAAGCTGTGGCATTTATTTGATGCTTAGTTAGTATTAAGGGGCCCAAAATGAGCCGAGTTGTGTAATGGTGTTGTACCCCACACCAGTCTAATAACATCACCAGCCTGAATTATTGAGACAAAGCAGGATGGATCCATGATTTCATGTTGTTCACACCAAATCCTGACTCGACCATCTGAAAGTCACAGCAGCACTCAAGACTCATCTGACCAGACAACAATCTTCCAGTGTGTTTTTTTACTTACTGTTGCATTTCTATCCGCTCGAACCAGTCGGGCCGTTCTTCTTTGACCTCTGCCATCTACAAGGCGTTATCCCTCTAAGAACTGGTGCTTGCTGGATGTTGATTCTATTTCTGACTATTCTTTGTAAATCCAAGATGGTTGTGTGTGAAAATCTCTGCAGATCAGCAGTTTCTGAAATACTCAAAGATCCTCAGCTGGTACCAACAATCGTGTTATGTTCAAAGTCATTTAAATAACTTTTCTTCCCCTTTTTTCTGATGCTTGGTTTGGACTTCAGTAGATCCTCTTGGTCATGTCTGCATGCCTAAATTAATTAAGTTTCTGCCACATGATTGGCTAACAAGAAGTGGCCAATGAATGTACTTTGCATTAACAATCCCACAGTGCAGTGTGTTACAGTGCAACTATACTTAAATCAAAACACATCGTGAATGGTGACAGACTCACTTGAGGCTTGTCTCAGCACATCACATCAATCACATAAATACAAAACAGAAAACAATGAAATCATGCCAAAAAAAACTGTTGGTTGCTGTAAACTCCACCATGTACCTATTTTGTTTTGAACCTCTTGAAAATTAATGATCCAATGACTTTATGGTGCACAACAAAAGAAATAGAACCGTGAAGGTGCGCTTTTTTTCAAAGAGAATCAATTCTGCGTTGTAAAATGAAAGCACCTCTTCAACTTTTTTATTTGGTATTGTGTGAGGAGGCCCACAGCCTGTCTATCTGATAGAATATGGTTTCAATTTGACAAACTAAACCTGCTATTAGATTGAACATTTGTTCAGCTTTGAATCCACCTGCTATCAGATCTGATTTTTTTTTTTCTTTGCTCTGAGCAGCGTCTCACCCCCTCAAACACACTATGATGCTCTAATATTCCTGGCTCTCTATTTTTCTATTTATACCCACTGAGATGAGCAATGAGCCCCACGCTCACCAACACTGGCACAGAAACACACTTTCTCCCTCAAACATGTACATGCACGTGCTGTGAGTTGAGGTTGAGGTGGAGGTTAGCTGGTTTTGTCGACTGTGTCTGACCATATGCACTAATGTAATGCAGTTAGCGGTACCGTGAAGCCCCAGAAAGCACGCAGAGGACTGCAGCTCTTGCTGTGTCCTTGCTTTCAGCCTTCACAGCATCAAAGGGAAAGCCCGTTCTAAAAACCAATATTTAATATCTGATTTGTTTAATATGCTGTGATTCTGCGAACATGTCTGGGTTTGTAAACATGAAAATGTTATAAGAGACAAGACGGTCTTGGCAGAGTCATCAATCCTGAAGCAACAGTGTGACAGTAACTGGAAGGATTGTATGAAGCAGTTATCAAAGTAATGATATTTTTTAGATGTAAAAGCTCAAGTTTTCTATAAATCCATAAAGTCACCTGACTTTTTTCCTGAATCATTGCCAAATATGTAACAGGAGAGGACGAGGTCAGTACCAATACCAGACGACAAATCTGTTTTGAAGTGGGTTTTTAAGCTTTAATTAACTCCAGCAATCATAAAGCAATTAGCAGTGAGCCATTAACCTGCGTGTTCTTTGTGACCTCAACTAAAACGTGAGTTTATCACATTAAATACACACCAGGACATACAGGCTGCCGCACACACACACACATACATACATAGAGGGCGAGAAAGAAAGCCAGATTTCTACTGTGTAACTGAACTATTTAAAAATGAATGAAGACAACATCCATGAGAAACAGCCCACTCTGCATTATTTACATCATTGAGAATACACTGAAACAACAGTGTGTCAGCTTGACTTGTTTCGCCTCCTCTGCCCTCTTTTTCCCCTTTGTCCTCCTTCTAATACTAACAGCAACACCACTCTCCTCCCACTTCACACACAGCAACACTGTCTTCCCCCCCCCATACTGTTTAGACACTTGATACATTTCTTCATAGATAAGTGTACATGTACTTGCTGTCACGTATTGGTCTCCAGGAGTAAACGGGCAGTTATAACCGATCCTTTATTTGGACAAAGAAGGATAGAAAGGACAGGTTGTTGTAGAGTAATTGTAATCCTGTAACTGTGGATGGATGGATGTCTCTTTGATTATAGAGGTCCCAATTTTAAATTCTTTATGACGTTTGATCAAAAAATGTCAGGATTGTACCTGTTGTGCATGAATGCAGTGCAGCACAGTAATGCACATGGAGCAGGGTAAAGCAGTAACATTTTCTTGAATAATTATTCCAGGTGTCATCACTTGATCAACATCATAACTTGTGACTCATATGTTTTCGTTACCACTAGTACAAGCGTGATTCACCATTTGAACAGAGAGCAAAAAAAACCAAAATATAAATATAAACTTTGTGTCAAACTCGGGAAATCGTTAACAGAATCTTTTGGAATACTTCAGAAAGCCTACAGCAATGACGCAATAAGCCGAGGTGTTTTGAGTGGCATTCATGTTTAAAGAAGGGTACAACGTCACTGCCCAAAACCGAAAAAGGCGCATCAGTTAGGGAGTGCAACCAGGTGGGTTTTACTCAACCTTTACAATGTTGTGCATTGTGAACTCGTCCCCCAGCGTCAGACCGTCAACACCATGTTCTACTGTGATGTTCTGAGTTCTCTGAGGGAAACACAAATGACCTGAACTGTTGCGTGATGGCACTTAGGCTCTCCAATTTGAGACAGCACAGTGATAACGCGGGAGCTTCTCGTCCACAACAACACAATCGTTGCTCCCCACCACACCAACTCAGCAGATTTGGCTTCTTGTGACTTCTCTCTGTTCCCCAATATTTTCATACACTGTGCTCCCTAAATGGTGAAATTGCAAATACAAAATCAAGTGTAACTGAGATGCTGATGTTAATCAAGCAACCTAGCTTGGAAACCTTCTTGCTTCTTCCTGCTCCGTGCACATCACAGTGCTCCACAACAATAACAGTCTTTGAACTTTTTGATTGCACCTCGTAGTCTGTTGCATGATTGATACTCTTGCAGAATAAGTTTGTACCAGCCTTTAGTGACATTGCAGTTCTCTAAATTCAAGTTTTTATAACAAACTTTAAAATGATCCCCATCAGCTCCACAGAGATTGTTTTGTCTCTGACGCTGCAGTCTGAACGCCCTGTGGAAAGACTGGGAAGAGAAAGCAGAGAATTTCTTCTTACAGGGGTTTAAGATTTCGACATAATGTGCAGCAACCACATACTGCAGGTAGAGTCTAATTTGAGGTTATATTTTTGCACAAAAATACATTAAAAAAAAAAGACAAAAACAGAATATTAACACATACGCACATGCTGGTGATGTATGTGTGGAATATGTAACTTTTAGATAGTAAAAAACACAGATTGTAGATGGTAGCAGACTATTTGGCAAAATAGGAGACTGTTTGGTCGGGGGCACCTCAAAATAATGAAATATCATTTGATATGTTTAATTGCCTTTTTTCATTTTTACTCAGATGACAAAAGTAAATTGTATCTGCTTGAGTAATTTCCACTGCTTTACTACAAAAATCTATAAACTGTGACTAATGCAAGTGCAAAATATACAACGCAAACAAAAATGCAATGGAAATTAAAGCTTCATTTATAACTTTATTCTTGCAAAAAAAACAAAAACAGCACAAACACTTGCTAATGTTGCTGGTAATGTTATCACCACTGCCTCCTGTCACTTCCAGTAAGACCCTGTTAATCTTTCCATGCTAATAACCTTCTTTAATTACTCCCCTGACTCAAATTATGTTCCCATTATGATACACGTATATTTTCACAGAATACTATAGTATAAGATTAATGTGTTTCTGTTTGTTTTGTCTCATTTTGTAAAACTCTCAAACATTATTTGTTTTCTTTTGTTAAGCACATTTGGAACTCACCAGCTACTGACAGCAAGTGGCTGTAGAGCATTATGGTCTATGTAAAACTGCTGAGTTGGGATCAATAGAGCATCACATTAGTATCACGGATGTAATATAATATAAAAACCTACTAGTTCAGGGTGTCTGGGTTAAGAGTGCAATGAGTTCAGACTGCTACTACATGCTCACAGCGCTTCTCACTGATGTGGGATTACCCCTTTTTTCCCGCTCTGTTCAAAGAAAAAACTGTGTGTGTGTGTGTGTGTGTGTGTGTGTGTGTGTGTGTGTGTGTGTGTGTGTGTGTGTGTGTGTGTGTGTGTGTGTGTGTGTGTGTGTGTGTGTGTGTGTGTGTGTGTGTGTGTGTGTGTGTGTGTGTGTGTGTGTGTGTGTGTGTGCATGTTCCCTTGTCTGCATACGCAAATATATTAATGAAACATGATGGAATTTGATGGATCTTCCCAGAGGCAAAAGCCCTCAAAGTTACACATCTTGATAAAAGCATAAACATGTGTGACACTTCAGCAGAGCACATCTTTCTATCTAACGCCCTGCGGGTTCACACACACACACACACACACACACGCACACACACACACACACACACACACACACACACACACACACACACACACACACACACACACACACACACACACACACACACACACACACACACACACACACACACACACACACACACACACACACGCCACCCCACTTTCCCCACACAAGTCATCCTGTCACCTACATTTTTTTTGTCTCCCTTTCTGTCTCTGTCTCACTTTATTTACATATGAGAATACAATTACAGCGGTCTGTCAGAGCATCAAAACTCCCCCTGCATGTGTGTGCACATATGCAGTTTTCAGATTCAATATATTTTCCCTCTCCTCAACCATCTCTCCTCATCTCCGCATGCTCTTTTACTCTCCTCACATCTGTCAGGCGCTTGATATCCTGATACATCTGAGTTATTGAAGAGTGGCATGCTTTGATAGCTACGGTTAGGCTGTGATATTTCATCTTTGGATGGGGGTCCAGCATCGCCGCTCTTTTCCATCTGCCTCTGCCTTCCCTCTCTCTTTTTCCTTCTTTCGTTCAGACACACTCGCACATCAACACGCACGGACACGATACTGTGGTTTCATGGCTAAATAAGCAATACAGGAGATGGTAGATGAGACAGGTCACTGTATACTTGTGTTTGCATTTGGGTGAAAGCTAATCTCATTCGAGTGTAGGTGTGTCTCTCAAATTCACCTCCAGACGTATTGACGCTTTTTCAGAGGAGACTGGCTCATTTACAGGTGTCAACTGATTTCAGCTGTTTGATTATAAGGTCATGTGACTGCAGAAGGAGATATTTAAATATAGTAGGGTGGTGTATGCTATAATTAGAGGTTTAATAGAAGTAGCAGCTAATATTGGGCCTAAATAATAGTGATTCGACTTGTGTCCCGTTGGGGTTGCTTGAATTCAGCTCCACCTCCGACATCACCCGCCCAGAAATACCTGCGCACACTTCAGCACTGGTTTCAGTACATTTCACATTTAAGCAAAGATAGGAACTAAACCAAAATAGAAAATACTTTATGGCCGACAGCTATTAGTCACTATCCATCAAATGCTTGACAAATTTGTGACTGCTCAACAACTTTCTTGCATCAGTGTTTTTTTTCCTCCCTCTCCAGCCTTTGACAGGCTCTATTTAGATAAAAACCCTTCTTCTTGAAGTTTGGCTACTCATGAAAAGGACGATGACAACCATGTGATGTACCATTTACAAATATACATCATGTAAACAGTAGAATGTCTCAATAAAATACAGTGTATTCTTCTCTTTTTTTTCAGACTCTTGCCACACTAATATGGATATTTGGCGGAACAAACATTTTCGTCTACATTTTGGCCTACCTTAGTGCAGATTTCTAAAAAAGCTGTGTCTGTGCATTCTGTGTGGATATGTAAAACAGAACTGAGTAGATTTATTGTCACACCTCAATTTGATACTTTGTGTAATGAGCATGCAGCTGAAAAAAAACACAATAGCGGCGAGTTGAAGACACGTCAAGTAATTATAAATCAATAGATAATTAGCCACTATTGTTTTTGTCACTGTACTGCCAAAGGAAAATGATGTCACTACGAATCCTCTGAATATTTTTCTCTGGTATTTGGCGTTATCATTGATGTAAACTTTATCGCCACCTATTGGCCCGGAGTGCTTGTTTAAGCGTTGGCAGTGGTTTTTGGGTTTCGTGTGTACGGAAATATTTTAGAAAAAAGGTGGTGTGAACATAAGATTTCTGTATTGCCATGAGTTATGAGGTGTATCCTGTTCATGTGTAAATTAAAGTACTTTATTTAAAAGTACTTAAAGTAAATAGTAAAAAAAATATATATATATACCAAGCCCTTAAGGCAGGGATTTCTGTTCCACCTGGAACCTGCAATACTGTGAGGGATGGCACATCACTTTATTGTATTATGTATGCTAAGCATGTCCGGTCATCCACCCTGAAATCTTGTGGCATTGAAAAGATGTCCTATACTCAAGAAGATTTATGTTGTTATGAAAGTCATGTGGATGTAATGTTACTGGATTTAAATTTTGAACATGACTGCACCATATGATGTGCATCAAATGAAAAACAAATTTGAACTGCTTTTCTATAGTATCTTTATATATATTCTATGGCATTAGTTAAATGCAATGCCCAGAAGATCTTGTGAATGTGGTTTCTAGCTGGTCGCAGGCTTTTTAAATATCTTTACTGCAGGTGAGTTGGCATGCAGCATATTGATTGTTTGTCCTGTAACCATGTGCTTCAGATCTCAACGCTGTGTATCTGTTGAGCCGCTGGTTTGACTCCTGAGTTCACTGCATTTCAATTCGAAAATGTTTTCATATGTTTGGTTCTGAATCTGATGTCTATACATTTTGAAGATTGTTGGTCAACATGTTACGTGGCTTAAGGTTTTATACAAGCTTACTGTAAGGATGAAATGAGTGTCGGAGACCCACAGTCCAACTGTACTTTACAGCTCTTACAGTAGTTTAGCAGTTCACAGCTCTGCTCAGGCAATTAGAGAGCTGCCTTTGTTGCCTTTAACGAGTTTGACCCGTTTTGCTGATAATATGCATAAATTTCCATTCTTTTCCCTGTTCTGTTTTTTTTTTTTTTTTATCTCTCTCTCTGTCTGTCCCTATCTCTCTTCTTTTCATCCTCTATGTCTCTGTCTGCTTCTTTGGCTGCATATGTGTGAATTAGAGGAAACCTAATGCTGTGAAACAGTTTTTTTTTGTGAGCAGTACGAAGGAGCTGACCTTCACGTTCTCATCAGAGATCATATCCATCTGGACATTCCCATGGATTACCATAAACGAGCTGTGTGTGTGCACGCACGTGTGTGTCTGCAGAAAGGGCTGTGTGTGTGTGTGTGTGTGTGTGTGTGTGTGTGTGTGTGTGTGTGTGTGTGTGTGTGTGTGTGCGCGTGTGCGCGCGTGTGTGTGTGTGTGTTAATGCAATTATATCTACTCAGGTGACTGTGTGTGAAAGGAGTGAGAGGAAAGGGAGAAAGCTAGTCGCTGGTTTGCCCACATGAGCATCCAGGAGTTATCTGTTCAGCCAGGCTGAGACAGACCGACAGAGACTGAGAGCAGAGGAAGGTGAGAGAGGGTGGCAGATACTGAGGGAGGGAGATACGGCAAAAAGGGCAGAGATACTGAGGTGTGAGAGGAAGATAGAGAGCAGGAGCCCTGCACAGAGAGAGAAGGTAAACTACAGCTAAACTTAGGTGGTAAAACAGAGCAGGGAGGGAGAAGAAAAGACGACCGGAGGAGAGAGAGAGTGGTGGGGAGAAGTTCATGGAGAAAAGTGAGGTGGACGAGATAGAAATTTTGTAATTCAAATGAGATTTAAATACACACAGGTTGATTTATGTCGGGATGATATGAATATGTGTGTATGAACCATGCACAGCATAGAGTCACTCATCCTCAAGTGTCAATATCTATTCTATGTGTCTTTCTGGTGAGGAAATCTAACCGGAGATGACACAAACCAAATGATGGATTGATAATAACCAGATGTTCATATCAGGGATCTGCGTTGGTGGGGATGTGGTACTTCAGACATGACTGCAATGATGAAATCCGATTGACATCTTTATCAGATTCCAAAACATTGCACCGTGGTTTATAATCCCTAGTGACACGGCCACCAGAACTGATTGTGGTAATACCAGACGATAGGCTTGTGATTCCACCAGACGAGCCGCAGGGCGTTTTAGAAGCGACCCAGAAGCGTCTCTGCACTCCGGTGCACAAAAAATACGTTCCAAGTCTATTTTTGACAAAAGCCACATCAAACAGCTCAGAGCAGATTGACCAGGAAAGGAAGTCAAACACAGGAATGTCATTGAGAGTTTAGTCAGCGTTTAAAATTGAACACCCTGTGCACAAATTATTACATCATTACGTCATTACATCAACGTCTACCCCCGTGGTCTTTCAAGTAGGAAAGGAAATGTGTTCTTCTCCTGCCACAAGCTCTGAATGTGAAATATAAATGCTAAATAATTGAGGATTAATGTCTTCAACAACTAAAACACAGCCAACTGTATTAACTTTGTCTGTAGGCTACAGCCCCGCAAAGAAAGAATTAACAATAAATACAATTAAAACAGAGTAAAAGGAACCATTTAACACGCAGCCTATTTTCCCAGGAGCACAAAAATCAAGAGAAAAATGACCAAATCAGAGAGCCGACAAAATTAGGCAGAAAAAAGGCTTTGCTTCATGCAGAGGACCGTCAAAACAGTGTCACAGATGCAATGTCATTAACCCTCCACGGGTAAAACACTTGGCGGAAACTGGATCAGTTGTATCCAAAGCACAATCAGGCAGACCAACAGTGAGCACACCATCAGAAGATCAATACATCAAGTATTGTTCACTGGGCGAGAGAAAAACAACTTAATCACTGACACAGAAAGTCCAATCAGTAAAAGTCCTGTCAAAAGAAGAATGTCTCGTAGTGCTCTCAGAGGACAAGTAGCATCTCTAAACCACTCCTGTGGAGGGGAAACAAGGACAAACACTTGTGGTGAGCTAAGATGTAGCAGCATTTCACAGTGGATGACTGGATGAAGTCCTATTTATGGATGAGACCAGGTGGAGAAGGATTGCTACTGAACCCACACACGCCTCATAGCTTTGCAAGAACTGTTGCTGCCTGTCGTGGACTTTCTTCCATGGTCACCTGACCTCTGAACTTTTATAGGGACTCTTGAAGGTTGAGAAAGCCAAACATTCCTGACATCATTGAAGCTTGATGATAGCTATGTTTCAAATTGCAAAATATTTATTTTTACTTAGAGTACGTACTGCAGCTACCTGTACAACGTATGTCCTGTTGCATGCAATATGCATACAATTGGGACATACTACTTTGTCATTAAAATGCGCTTTGAACTTTGATCCATAGCGCTACAGGCACAGCATTAGTGCCACCAACTCTCTCAGCGGTGCAGTCGATGTGACGTATGTTCCTTTGCGCAGAGGATTGTGGGTCAGAACAGCCAGAATAGCATGCTGGCCTACAGACTGCAAAATAAGACTGAATGTAGTAGAGCATCCTGCTATTTTTGGCACCATGTATTCAGACTTGCTATATCTTTTTCTGGCATACTAAAAAGTATGGTAGTATTGGAACACAGATTGTCAGATCCTGCTGGGATAACTGGGATTATTAGGCTTGAACAAACCTGTTAAATCCATGCAGCTCAAGTGCTGCTGTCATCAAAGCAAAATGGGGAAAACAGATACAATATCCATGTACATTGATAATACATTCAAACTTTTCAGCACATACCATTTGGAATAAAACATTTTGTATTAAATTCAAGTGGTGATCTCAGACTTTGGACCGCACTTTTTAATTTTTTTGTACAACTTTGAACACTCCTGATGTCCGTTTAACCAAATTTACAATGTTTACGAAGGACACTATATCATATTTTCTGATTTCTTCTTGGCATATTCCACCCCACCCTTTTGTCTCTACCAACAGTCTAACCAGGGCCCTATCTTTGTTTGAATGTGTTGGAAAAAGGTTTTAGATGGAAGAGTGCCGAGTGTCTTCCCGTCTTTGTGGAGATCAGAGGAATTGTGTCCACGCTGCGGCTCCTAAACTCCCCACAGCAGCACAACACATGGGGAGAGGGGGATGATCTGAGGAGATGAGGGAGAGGAGGAGGGGCAGGGATAGAAAAGTGAAAAGAGTGACCATAAAGGGGGACAGGGTGCACAAGAGTGAGGCTTAATGGGGAAGGGAGAAAAAACATGAAACTGCAAAATATTATAATTCAACAAATATGATATAGCTGCGCACATTATATTTACATTTTCTTTTGTCAGTCTTTAATCAATAAACAACAGTAAATAAGCAGTGTTTAAAGTGTCTTTCTATCATGTCTTCAAAGTTCTGAAAACTTGAAGTGCACTCCCACTCTAAGAGCAATAAGGTTAGACATGGTGAATTCACAAGTCCATGACTCACGTACGATCTGGGCTGCTCGACTTAACTGTGGGTGGTTAACCAATCGATAGTCTGCTGAACGACTGGGTGAAGGCATGACTGCTTCTTGCTGTCATGTCTGGGTGAGTGTGTTTCTATGTCAGCATTACTACGTATGTGCAGAAACGGGAGTGGCCATGTGATGACTGGGAAATTTGGACAGTTCAGTCATTTTTAAACCAGAGCTGTCTGTCCAAACTGTGATGCAGTTCACACGACCATTCACACGTCTGCTGACATTTCTTCAAACTTTTTTATTTTATATGTAAATCCACTATTCAGGCCCTCCTTCTCTGTCTTCCACTGCTTCTTCTTTCATCTTTCATTGCTCATTATAGTTCTGTAATATACATTCTCTAAATCCCTCACCCAGTGCCTCTCTTCTTCTCCTCCTCATGCCCCCCCCCCTACACACACACACACACACACACACACACACACACACACACACACACACACACACACACACACACACACACACACACACACACACACACACACACACACACACACACTCACTCACTCCTTGAAAGCTGGAAATCAGGACAACTCAGCGGTGGAGGGGTTAAGACGAACCCAGTCTTGTGATTGGCTGCCGGCCGGCGGTCTAAACCAGCCTACAGAAAGAGGTAACCAGGCAACCTCAGAGAGGGAGAGAGAGGGAAAGGAAAGAAGAGGGGGCAGAGGACCGAGGAGGGAGAGAGAGAGAGAGAGCGAGAGAGAGTGAGAGAAAAAACGCGCTGAAAGAAGCCTGACATAGTTTTGGAAGGATTGTGGAAAAAGATGTAAGGAAGCTTGCAAGCGCTCTCCCCGGGATGGAAAACTGGATTACTCTCCCTGCTGAAACCCACTGTGGATGTCTGAGTAAACCAGGAGGAGATACACGGGAATGAGTGGATTCTAAACCCTTTTTCTCAAAATGGGAACTAACTGTGCTCCTTTTCGCTCTTGTGCAAAGGTAAGTGCGCCAGTGCAAACAGCCCGAGAGGACGCAGAAACAAGTGGGAAATTTGGTCCCGGTCCCGTGTGGACGATCCACAAAGTGTGTACTTTTAGATCGGTGCGTGATAGTTGATGTATTTAGAAGCCTGTGGATTCACTGTGCTCTGCTCCTGTGACTGCAATGAATTATCTATTGCTGCTGCTGCTGGTGCATCGGGATTTTAGTGCGCGCTCGTGTGTGTGCGTGTTGGGCGGTTGTGGGGGGAGTGACCCCCTCACTAAAATAGTGGTCAGAGGCTGTGTGTGTGTGTTTGTGTGTTATTAGGCGGGAGGAAAGACATGGTTTGCTGCATTTGGCGTGCGTATTTACGGGGTGTCCCTCCCTCCCAAATTTAGCGCTAGATTAGACACCATTATTTACTATAAAGTGATAAAACAAATTTTGGTCCATTCTTCTCCCGAAACATAATCTTTCTGTCTAACGTGCACTTCAACGTGCTTTCCTTGCCTGGTGGATGCGTGTTTGCCTGCTCCTCTGCCCCCAACGGAGAAAAAAAAAAATCTTTGGGACAAGGGTATCCGGTCTGACTTTAGAGTAACCTTACTATGTGTTCTAGTATTTTTAATATCTTCCGATTTAAATTAATCTCGATTGAGCTATTCCATGTGTTTTTTTGACATTAATACACTTAACTTGTGTTTTTTTCTTCATAAGTTTACGGCCGCGCATCCTTGCCAACTTTATTTAATGTCCCTTTACGCACGGAGGCTTTTCCATTCCCGCCGCATGTTCCTGGTGTGTGCACACTTTGGAGGGTGGGCTCACAATGGGAGGGAAGTGAAAGCAAGTGTAACGCGGTACAGTCGAGGTTATACGATGATGAAGTGTTGCTGTAGACAAGAGAAATGTGGTCAATGGTCTGTGGGTTATACAGGCGGTTCTCCTGTCGCTGGGTTTTTGGCTGATGGAGGAAGAGAAAACAGTCGACAGAGTTGAATAGGTAGCCCCGGTCAGTTTGCTTGCTTTGGGGGGCGGGCGGGCAGGGGAGAGAGAGGGGGGGGGGGGGACCGGGGCCCTGGCTGCGCTGCAGCTAAAAGCCGCATTAATCATGAAGCTGTGGTGCTCTGCAGACCCTCACTCTCCTCCC
Source organism: Brachyistius frenatus (assembly GCF_029030835.1). Classification (NCBI taxonomy): domain Eukaryota; kingdom Metazoa; phylum Chordata; class Actinopteri; family Embiotocidae; genus Brachyistius; species Brachyistius frenatus. The sequence goes on from NW_027210628.1 coordinate 2,699,031, forward strand.
TCTTTTTATGTCTGGCACACCACCTGCATCAGCTTTACATGTGGAGCTGCTGTATACAGTAGATGGAGCCTATACTGCATGTAGCTGGTTTGTGTGAATGTGAATTTCAAATGAGATTCCTCTTGCAACACATGTCATCAGGGACTATTTGCTTTGGGTTTGTCACAGATTTAACATCAGTAGTCCAACCACCTGCATGTGTGTGTTAACTTAACTAATGCTCTCTGTTCTGAGGCATTGTCAGTTTACTTACATTTTTCTAATTTGTGATATTTTTTTGACATATTGTACTAAGTCAGATGGACATACTCATATAGTCCTGATAGCTGTAGTTACAGCCACACATACACATCATAAAATATGATTCATCTCCGCAGTTTAAACTACTGCTCCCCAAAAAGTGCCCCAAAAGACCAGTCAAAACTTTAAAACACTTCTCATACTGTACATACAGCAGATGCAGCGATCACTTACTCCTGTAGTTTCGTTTCTACAGCTTTAAAAGTAGAAGTGTGAAAGTAGGCTATGTTATTTTTGATTACTTTTCTTAATTAAAATGTGTCTACTTTTCAAGGACTTGAATACTTTTTCCACTTCTGCCAAACAGGCCTCTTACTTCTGCCTGTATGGGCCCAGCTGGCGAGTCTAGGTTGTCATAGAAACCCAACGAGTATTGTGTGGAAACTCTCAAAGAAAACACTGTTGAAGGCTCTCTTTCTCCCTCTTTTGATTCTCATCGCCGTCTGCTCCGTCTACAGCCTCCCTTCTCTAATTATTATTTTTTTTTCCCCCCATTCTGTCACTTCTTACAACCCAGCCTGCCTCTTGCAATTTATGTTGTTCCCTTGCAGTGTGGTGAGTTTTGTCTCTGTGCAGTGTCTATAATGATACTTAATGCTGGACTAAATCTTAAACAGAAAAGAGCTCTTTTTTTCGCAGCCTTTGCAAAAGTAGTTTTGTAACTGATTTTGTATCTCACTTGGAGACATGTGGAAACCTCTGATATCTGGAAAGCCTTCTTTTCACACAGAACAGTTTTATGCTGCACAGAAACTCCAAAGATACCATGTAAATGTCTGCATAAAGTGACTAGCTTTAAGAAAATAAAGCACTGCCTAAAAAGAATGACATCAGGCTCAAGGTCTTCCTTTAACTATGTTTAGCGTAAAGTTTAAATCATATACACCACTGTCTTAATAAGAAACATTTAGAACTGTTTAGAGTTTTAGGCAAACTTGCTTGAAAACCTAACCTAGCCTGGGATGAGTCAGCTTTAATCCAACTACAATTTAAATTTTCTTTGAGTCTTGGGTGTGTGGATCACAAGCTTTAAGAGGGGAACACATTTTTGAATTTGTCAAGAAATTATTGTCTTGAAGCACCGCGTCAACCAAAATGTTCCATAAATTGGTCAAGTTCGAATCATAACATGTTTTCCCCGCTGTGTTTGACTGTAACCTTATCATTCGCATAGCTGCCTATTCTGAGGCACCCCATTGACTCTTGTTGCTATGGATACAATTCAACGCTACAATTAATCGACAGCCTATTCAAGTTACCTGCAGGACGTGACAGCGCCTGTGTCTCAGTGGCATTTCTGTAAATTAGCTGTAGTGCAGACAATGAGCAGGCAGCTGCAGCATAATTCAAATTGTGCATGAAGGAAACTAACATTTACCAAGTTGCCTGTCTTCATTATTTTCTTCTTCTGTTTGACCCTGAAGCCCAAAGGGAATACCTTTTTTTTTTTCAACCCACTTTATATCTAACATGACAACAAGAGCGAAATTTAACATTTGAATATTCCAAACGCAGTTATGATTGAGGTAAAAGTTTTCCGTTCAAAGGAGAACTGCTGTGTAAATGCAATTCATGTTTGTCTTGCTCCACCGCAGCGTGCACTTTTACACAGACCTCTGACAAACCTGTCCGTCCCTTGTCCACAGGAAAGTCATTTGTGTCCAATATCAAAACAGGCAGTTCTTGTGATCCACTTTTCACTGCTGCCTCTGTAAATTAAGTCCAGTGCACTTGGGGTGTCTGAGCTCAGCTCTGACTCATGATTGAACCAGGACTGACTTCTCCTCAGCCCAAGATGCTGCAAAAGCACTTTCCTTTAACCTCCTCGTATCCTTATCAAATCTACACCACTGTCAAAGGTAGAATTGTTACACATTTAGGTAAAAGGGAAGAAAAGAAATCAGTGAAATGTACTCCTGCAGTATTTTAAACAGGCTGTAACATGTTAAGTATTGGTATATTTTCAGTAGGGGATCCATCATTACACCGAGAGGAAAAGAGGGAGAATTGACTGGCTCCTGGCTGGCTGCCCTTCCTATTGATCCACTCCATGTGTGTGTGTGTGTGTGTGTGTGTGTGTGTGTGTGTGTGTGTGTGTGTGTGTGTGTGTGTGTGTGTGTGTGTGTGCGCGCGCGCGTGTGTGAAATATCAGACTTTCAGATATAATTGGCATCAAGAATATTTTACAGCCCACTGGGACTATTCATGGATATACGTTCACCATTTCTCCGCATTTATTTACTGCAAAGGAAACGGGAAGTACGTGAGTGTCTGGCAGATCAATATCCACGCAGACAACCACATTTCTAAGCCTTAATGTGCACAAAACTATCATTACCACCAATCATGATTACCTCTTGAATACAAACAGGCACACTAAAGCACATTACCCATGCCCACAGAGGGGCTGTGAGAGAGCAGGGCAGTCCATCCAGAGGTTCAGATCAAGCTGCCAGCTAATCTGCCTCTGCAGTCTGTAATCTCTAATCTTTTTAAAACACTCGCAATCTTTCCACACCACTGGGATTAGCATCAACAGACACAACAGCAGCGCGTGCACACACACTTTCACTTCCCTTACACTGTATTTGACCACAAAAAGACTGCTGCTGCGTGGGTTTGGCATGCGCTGCTTTTGGAGCTGGACTTCCAGCTGTAGAGTGGCACTCTGAAATGTGATAAGTAGATGAACTGAATGCTGTGTGTTGTTTACTTGTATGCAGAGTAGAGTCTGACTGATATATCGTCGGGCCAAGTTTATCAGCCAATATTTGCACACATAAATCAGTATTGGCGTATATGTTGGCTGATTATACGCCGATATGAAAACTTCTTTTACAGAACATAATGCAGAAAATATACTTAAGGGAAATTAGAAATTGTTATATTGGTGTTCTTTTTATAGTCATATATAATTATTAAATTCTCACAAGTTGAGTGCACTGATACAATAGAGTAAAATATCCTGCTTAATTGCATATCTTTGTCACAAGTGTAGAAAGTGTTTGACAACCACCTTTTAGACATTACTCCAAACAATGTGTTTACATATCCTGTATCTTTAGTTAGTTATATACATAAGGGGCAATCAACCCTTCAGTTACACACATTTTTCTTGCTACTGGTTGGGGCACATCTATTGTTTGAACATGGTCCTGAAACTTGAGCAATGAGTGCACATCATATTTTGTGTCAAAATTTGGGGAAACGGAAAGAAGTCACAAGGGGTCAGATCCAGTGGTGAGAAGCTATGATGGTGTTGTTGTGGGCGAGAAACTTGTGCCTTATCAATGTGCTGTGAGCGCCACAGTTCGTGTTGTTTGCACCAAATACTTTTCCTCAGACGCTTTTGAACATCACAGAAGAACCCGATGTTGACAATCTGACCCTGAGCTCTGAATGTAAAAGAAAACCCACCTCGTCGCTCTCAAGACCTCATGCACCTGTTTTGGTCTTGCACAATGACCTTGTACCCCTCTTGAAATACCACCTGAAGACGTCACCTGGTGCTCACAAAAATGTGTCTGACTAAGGTCCTGTTTTTGATCAAGCAATGTGACTTTAAATACTTAATCACAAAGGTTATAACTTTCCCCTGCTCTGTGCATGACTTGGTGCTGTGCTCTGTTTGCGCACAACAGGAGCAAATAAGCGTTTGGACAATTAAAAACATACATTAGATATTGGAAATGTTAAAGTCCTACATGCACCAAAATAAACTCAAAATCTATTTTCGTTGTCACACTAGATCAACGTCCACACTCTGCTTCTTAGTGCCAGACTAACAATGACTGTATAACCACTGTGTAATTACTTTTATTATGTCATTCAACAGTGTCACAAGCCTTTTTATAACCCTTTGCTTTTCTGTACTTTATCACTGCGCTACATCTTCATCATTACTGTGTCCTCTCTGTTTTCTCAATCTCTGTCTTTGATTCTCCATCTCTGCCCTGTTCCTACTTTCTCTGCTTCACTCAGCATTGTTATACCTCTCTCTCTCTCTCTCTCTCTCTCTCTCTCTGTCTGTCTCTCGCTCTTATTCCCTGTCTCTCCCTCCATCGCTCTCTGCCTGTAGCGTAGCTTCAGGGATCCTCTTGTTTCAGATAAGCTGTTGATTATGGAACTGAGACTCTTGGAGTTCCTTCTTTTTTTTTCTTCTTCTCCTTCTCGCATTCACATCACATTAGTATTTCACATCATTATTATCACAATTAATCTATATTTCCCCCGTCCGTCCTGCTCCAATCATCTGTCCTCCTTTCTCTACCGAATGCCACATTGGGATGAAATCACAAAGGTGTTTACTTGATTAATTAGTTTTCACAGCAAACAAAAGCACTTTAGAAGAGCCATTTTCAGGAGGTAAAGACATACGCACACACATGCAGATCCATGCACCACAGTGGAGTCACAGCACATTAACACTTCAATTAATCCAACGCCTTACATTCTAATTTCCCCAGAAGTCGAGATCCGTGACCACCCCCCCTTCCTCAAACCACGCACACACACACACGCACACACACACACACACACACACACACACACACACACACACACACACACACACACACACACACACACACACACACACACACACACACACACACACACTGGTGATATACAGTGCCCTGTGTCATGCCTCAGCAGACCCCAACAGTGTCACATGCTTCTTGTGACATTTTAGGCGCTGGACGAAACGTGACAAAGTGTCATGAATTACAATTTAATTTGTTTTCTTTGCTTTTCTTTTAGCCATGTACAAAGGAGCAGAGATGCCTGGTGTTGTACAATATTCTTTATTCAAGGAATACAATAGATAATGAATGCATGTATGGAGGGAGAACGGTTTTGTTGGGGTTTGCTGGGGGGTTTGCTAGCGCCTCCTCCCTGTGGAGCAGCTTCACTGACTCACTGTGAGACTGCAACAAAGTTAGAGAAAGAAATAGAAGAAGACAGGAAGGGAAAGATCGTTTCCTCAGAGGATTTCCGCTTTGTATTTCTCCCCCTCTTTCTTCCTCTCTTTGTCTCTCTCATGATTTCTCTCCATCTGTGGTTTTCTGTTGATGCTCACTAATGAATTTTTAACCATCCCATGATTCTCCCCTTTGTCTCTCCCTTACTTACTCTGTGTTTGTAAAGATTAGCCACAATTCAATATCCATCATTACACTGTCTTCCGCACCTAATTCACTGTGATGTTTTACAGTGTGTTTACTTACGTAGTGCAGCAGTCATGATGAAGTGACATAGTCTTATTTTGAAAGACAAGGTACAATAACCTTTTCAAATTCCTCATAGGTTAGCGTCGACTTATATGGTGGACCGGAAGTTCACAAACCTTTTAAACCATGTACCACGATCTATCAAACCAATGTTCCTAATTATCACTTCCAACTGTAGATATCAAGTTCCCTAATTTCAACCTACAATAGCTTGAAAAAGGTTAAATAACAACAACAATACAAGGCGACTGTTTCAAAATCAAAGAATACATCTCTTACTTAGAAAAAGCACCACTCGGGGCCTCAACTACTCAACTTCGCTTTGAAAAGTTCATCTGACCTGTCAGGTGCAGCATTGTCACTTGCCTCTCAACTGTTTTTTGGACTTTGTAATTAATTCAAAATTGCACTCCTTCCGCTTGCTAAAATCATCGACTGAGGAGTCTGATTCCGACTGCATCAAGCTGACGTTAGCGTGTTGGTAGGTCAGTTGTGATGTGATGGCACCCTGCATGGCTAAGCAAAATATTTAAATGATTAACACCTAATTTTTGCATCCTAGTTTGATGTGGATAGGAAATAAGGGGTGTCTCTAAGAAAATTAATTGAAATTACAATTTTCTGGGACTTTGGTCACTTGGGGTACAATTTTGTGAGGTCTTTCAGCAAGGTTCTTACGTACCACTATATTGGAGCTGCGCGTACCATCATTGGTTCGTGCTAAACTATTTAAGCAGGTTAACCTGGTGGGGAGAAATGTGGTGGTCTAGCATCTGTGTCCAGAACAGAAGAGCTGTCTCTGAACCAGAACCACATCCCAAGCTGCCTTCCTGCAGCACCTGGGGCCCGCCTCATGCCCAGGCTCAAAGGGAGCGGATGGGTGCCCAGAAGCTCCTCCATTCAGCCTGCAGAGCTCACACTTTCTGACGCCCACTGTCCCACTCACATATTCTCCATCCATAAACACACATGCATCCCCTCATGCATTTTCACACATGTACAAAGGTATGCTGCAGCTCGCCGTAGTGATCACAGAATGAGGTTTTATGTGGCTTCATGGGTCATGAAATCCACTAAACCCATAAACCAAGTTAAGTTTCAATTAAGGTCAAAACATTAAAATGATCAAAATGGGATTAGTTTTTTCATGCAGCATTAATGCAACAGTGAAAAACCTCTGAGGCCTCGCCTTTAAGTGCTTTTTATATCTTTGCTCACTGTACTCTATCTGTACCTGATCAACCTTTTTCAGGTAGAACTATAGATACTATTCCATAACAAAAGTGATTAAAATCCTGCCGTTTTTATGCCTACTGCCAAAATGTTTATGTATGAGAAGAAAATTAACTAAGGCATAAAAGAAGAGGTTAAAGCTGAGGTGAGTAATAGCTGAAGCCTCACAGTGTCAGCGGGGCTGCAGAGCTGGAAGTGGCCATTTCACTGCTCAGCCTCGGTCATTTATCCTCCACGCTGAGTCGTCAACCCTCACGTCTATGAAGAACGCACACACCTGTGAACGTTCACAAACTTGGACACACACTGCTCTACTATTTTCTCATCACACTACCTCCCACTGTGCTCGTACATGCACACTCTTTGGGCCCTTTCATACGCTGCCATGCGTTTAGAGAGGTGAGGGGAGTAGATTGAAGGAAGTCTGTCGTGTCTCCGATCAGTGTTTTCATTGGCAGTTTTCTGGACCTGCTGTGCAGAGGTCAGTCGCTTTTGCCACTGCAGTGACCGTAAACGGAGAGAGTGGGAAAGGTGCACTTGGTAGAAAGTATATTATGCCAGCAGTGATTGTGAAGATCATTTCATTCAATCATTTCTCATGGCTCTTTGCATGCCACTGTATTTCAGCTGTTGAGATAAACCCATTATTATGGCTTAAACTGAAGACCTACTCATATCAAGTGGTCCCTTTTAGGGCCTGAGGTTTTCACCACATTATTTCTACCTTGATTGCAACAAGTTTTGGAGGTTTGCAGACTAGATACAGTTGATTTAACAAACAAAAAAAAGCTCTCAACTTGTTTTTTAATGGACCTACAGTATAAGGGACAGTTTGTGCTCTTATTATCAAAGAAAAACTTGTTAATGTAAGTATCTATTCATATTTTTGTGAGATGTCTCACTTGTCACCTCCACCACACTACAGGGAAGTATTGCTCATTAATCAGTTTGTGTTTACCTCTCAATCACAATGTCTACAGTTTTAATGCAAATCCAAATACAATGATGCACGGCCCCTAAAAGGTTAAAGTGGGAATTATTTTTCTGCATTACTTCTGCGTCACTTTTTGTATTCCTTCTGATCATATGAACAGTTGCAGCTGCTCTATCTGGCTGTGATGGGCGAAGCCATGGCTGGGTATGGTTACTGTTTGGACTTTGGCTGCTGCTGTGGTTCAATCTATCCGGCTGTTTGAACGTGCAGTGTTTCTTGACAGATATGTTACCAACACGTACCGGCGGGGAGTGGGGGGTTCACAGTTTCAGTGAAAGATCTGGTAAACCAGCAGCTCCAGTTTTCTAGTTTTCTTTTCTAAATGCAGTGGTGCAGACTTGTGCCTGATTAGCCAGAGCTGAAGGTGTGGACGAAAAAGTCACTCTAAAGTAACGCAAAAATAGTACAGACAAAATCCCCACTGTGACCTTGTGTGGGCTCTGTATGATGCACACATCTAAGATAATATAGGTATGCATGTTTTTCCATAGACACAATGCTGCAGCTTTGGACTGTAAATGTGATCTTAATGTACTCTTGTATTCACAAATAATGCACTCATGCGTTTTATACATATTTTTAACTCGATGTGTAAAAGTGCTCTATAAATGTATAATTGTATACTGAATGTAAATGTATAATTGTTATATATAATTCAGCAAATGCCCTCGTACACACATAATCACCACCTTCCTAATGATTCACTTATAAATGTTGTTTACAGGCAGTCGTGTAAGAGGATTTGACCCACAGGCACATAAATACACATTAGGAAGAAAGATCAAATGAAGCCGTTCTCACTCAGATCAGCCCAGAGTCAGCCAGTGTGGCTTTGTGCTTTAGATTGAGCTGTGGAGCTTTAGTGCTAGCATGTATTTAATAGACAAGCATTTAGAGGAAATTAAAATACAGCCGTACTATTCATTTATGAAAGCCAAATCCCGCTTAATGCTGCATTAAACAATTTTTGACAACTAGTAAGCAGAAGAGCCCAAAACAAATCTCAGTGAGGAGCTTTGATACTGTATCAGCTTATCAAGTTCTCGTGACTGAGCCTGTGGCAGTTAGCAAACAATTGCCTACTTATCGAGCAGAAGCAGAGCCACATGGACGCCCCATTAGAGTCCTCGTCCTCTCCACCTGTGCAGCTCAACTCCTGCAGCTTCTGCTTTGCTCAGAGAAATAAGTAGGTTTCCTTTGCTCACTGTTGGTTTTAAACTCCAACAATTTGTCCTTTGGCTGTTCAATTTAACCCTGATCTATTTGTGAAAGAATAGCTTGTGTACACGACTAATTTGGGAGTGTTGTTTTATGAGATGGCATCATTTTTATGTGTTAGACCAGCAAATTCAATCTGTTTGAAAGGCGCTTAAAGGTGAAGGGAAGTGCTGGTGTTGGTGAAACTGGTAGGACTGTCAATCCTGTTATCGAACAAGGTCTTGTATTATTTAGTGTGGACATATAAACAGAACTGCTTAAAGTATCTTTAGTGTACAAACCAGGCACTGGACCTGATTAATGAAAACTCTAAAAGTACTCCCAGAAAATATGGACTGAAAGTTAATTCAGCAGATTCAGTGGTGCTCTTTGTGTGTGTGTGTGTGTGTGTGTGTGTGTGTGTGTGTGTGTGTGTGTGTGTGTGTGTGTGTGTGTGTGTGTGTGTGTGTGTGTGTGTGTGTGGTCAGTCATGCGGAGTCCAGCTCTCAGTCAGGGACCTTCTTTAAGGACGAATGGAGGGTTCAATCACCTGCTCTCAGGTCATTTGTGCTCCTTGATCGACCAGACTGACGCACACACACACACACACACACACACACACACACACACACACACACACACACACACACACACACACACACACACACACACACACACACACACACACACACACACACACACACACACACACACTCGAATGATGAAGAGGACATATAACTGAAGAGTAAATGATTTTTTTCAGTATAATAGTGCATTTGATGGCTCCCTCACCCCAAGGCCATGACCCTGCTCTCCGTCTTTCTCACTCTCACACACACCCTCACCCTCCCACCCTTCACCCTACACCCTTCAGTGTATGAGCATTAAGATAGGCAGCTTTCAATTAGCTGGATGTGCTTCCAGATAACAACTCCTTTCTATCCACAGCAGTCTGAGGGCTGATGAGTATGATTTGTCATTTATAGGAACGAGGGTGTTAAAAGACCACCCAGTCAGCCATGAGGCCAAACTGATTCTGCATGTGTGTATGTGTGTGTACATGTGAGTGCATAAAGCTGGATTAATGGAATAGGGAAGCTCTAAAAGCTGCAAGATAAAATGACTGTGAATTGGTTTGATGGTTTCAATCACATACACCCATAACAGCCACGCCTGGAACTGACAGAAATATTTGGCCGAGGCTCGTTTAGAAGTTGATAATGTGTCGTGGATGACTGGACCGCCATGTTCAGTGTGTGTTTATGTGTGTGTCTGATTTAAAATAGCACACAGGATTTTATTTTCTCTGCAGCTTCACATTGCTTCGTTCCTTTGCAGCAGCTGAAAAATGAAGCTGTGCTTAGAAGAGATTGTACTTATAAAAAAAGGAGAGGCTTTTCTTCATTTATCTTCCTTTCCCATGTGATGTTGTGAATGTAAGTTGGCAGATCAGGCATGGAAGGACTGTTTGATGGCTGTTTCACATCATAAAGCACACTAAAACAATTTACTGCTGCAGTTATAAACGCTTCTGTCCTTCTGTCGACATGTAAGCAAAAAGATAAAAGCAAGAGAAATTGCGTCAAAGGGTAGGTTTGGAGAAAAAAGTACATTTTTTTGAAGTATGCGTTTAAAATGAAGTGACCCAGTCAAAAACTACTTAGAGCTGGTGGGAAGCAGAAGTGGAGGAGTGAATGATGAAGGGAGGAATAAGCAGGAAGTGAGAGATGGAGAGAAGTGAGGTGAGAAATGGTTGTGATTGCCTGGCGTGCCTCGCTGAGTTCTGCTGTGTTATTAGTCACACTACTTGCTTATGTGATTTGCCCAGCTCATCTGACCCAGCTCTCACCTGCACTCTGCCACCTGGCATGTGCGTGTGCCCTTGTGTGTGTGTGTGTGTGTGTGTGTGTGTGTGTGTGTGTGTGTGTGTGTGTGTGTGTGTGTGTGTGTGTGTGTGTGTGTGTGTGTGTGTGTGTGTGTGTGTGTGTGTCTAATGGGTTTTTAGAGCCGGTGATGAGTCTACTGTCGCTTTCTCTCTCCCCCCTCTCTGGAGGTTCCGCTCGCCCGGAGAAAACAGACTCTGGCCTTTGCTGTAAATCGCCCCTTGAATGAGTTCTTACTGTGATCCCCTCACGCTGCCTTGGACCAGAGCTCTCTTGAGAGAACAATTTAATGATAAACGGAGGCCAGAGGAATGAATGGAAATGTGTGCTGAGGGGAATATTTGAAGCTCGTATTGTCTATCAGGTGGCTGTCCCTGAGAGTGTACCTCTTCACCAGAGTGGATTGACCTCTGCAATTTATTACCTACACCTCTGACATCCATCACATCTCAGCCCTCAGGGACACACACACAATAATAATATCACAGCAGCCACATACAGCAGGCCATATGACTGCCTTCCTGGTGCTGTGGCTGCCTGTATGGTTATTAAATGACTGACTGGGTGGTGCTGTTTCTTCCTCTAATGTTATCTCTACAACACACTGCCTCCAACGTGTATAATTGATTGAATGCTTTGGTATCCGGCATTCTGGCTGGATGTTTGGATGTAAGAGTGGTAGTATCCTCTAGTTTCCATCCCTCAGAGCCCCCATGTTCATCAATACCCCCAATGGACTCCTTCCTGATCCTTCTCCTTCACTCTCCTCACAGCCACTTTCATCCATCCTTCCCAGTTAATGTGTATTCTACTTGTTAGAAGCCTCTTGTGGACTTGCTTCTCATCATGTAAATGTGGCAGCATTTTTACATGTTGGCACCTTGTTCCAAAGATACCGGGGTGGAGGGGGGAGGGGGGTTACAGTCACCTGCCAACAGCCACCTTACTTGGGATCACATAGTAACATTTCTTTACCACAAGCCTTCCAACCCATACAACCACATCGGTTGATTTTTCCTGCTCTATAATATGACCCACAGGAGTGTTTCTTAAATCAGCTAAATCGGATTAGATTTAGGCACAGAAACTGCTTGTTTAAGGTTTAGGAGAGATTATGTTTTGGGGTAAAATGAAGACTTAAATCATATTGTCCGATTACTACTCCCATAAAGTTATCCAACCTTTGTCGTCATAGTAACAATAAACGTCATTTTAAAAAACAGTCCCCGCTCATGGTTGGAAATGGGAAGCAAACAGCAGTCTCCTGCGTGACCTTCGGTGTCATGGCAACAGTAAACACAGTTTTAAAAAACTGTTCTGACTTGTATACATTCAACCATCCACTAATCTGCCTCCTCCCAACAAGGACAAACATCTGGACTCGACGTTGTCCAAACTGCGCCACTTCTCCGGGACATCAGAATGTCGTTATTTTTGCGACCACTAGAAGTTGCTTTACTTTAAAACACAGCTGTCGGTCATATTAAGCTGCTTGCACAAAAGATGTACGGAGGACGACTGCATGGCTTCTGAGTTAAATTTTGTCAGATTAATGAAAAGACTATAGTTGTGCAGGGCTAATAAACCAAACAGAAATTGGAGCCAATTTTAACTTGTGAGGAGATTGCTGTCATGTCAAATTACTGTTAAAATGTATTCTCATTGATTTGTTTCCTCTTTGCAGACCAGTGAAAAAAAGACAAAAATTACTTTGAAAACCAAAATAATTATCAGACAGTTTGTCTCCTTAAATTGTTTACAACTGAAATCTAAACCATATGATTACAGTAAACAAATACAGTATACAAAACATTTTAGATCCAATATGGGAGAAAATTAGAGGCTCAACCTGTTTGCATTGTTGGACTGTATTACATAGGCTGCTAATAAATTATGAAACTGATGAGAACATTTAATAGAGAACCCTTTAGTGAGAACTGGGGTGAATATCCCTGGTGCTCATGGTGGGCATTAATTAAGGCTTCTACTGCAAAATAAATTTAAATTAAATTAGTGGGGAAAATGAAAACAGTTCCTGCTCCTGTTTTGGATACACAGGCGCCTCCACTTATTCTCACTCATTAGATACCGAATACCACTTCAGCCTTGCAGCTCTAACCAAGACAACTGTATAGAAGGCACTATATTCATATTGAAATTTTATCCTAAGGTCTTAATCATATAATAGTGCTTGGTACTGATCTAACCATTGGGAGCAATTAGGGTTCAGTGTCATGCTCAAGGACGTATGGGTCTGAGGTTTGAACCGCCAACCCCCTGATCTTCCTTTTGAGCCACAGCCGACTGACCTGTATTATAATAGAGCCATTATAACCATATATCTAATGAGACTTATGCCATTACTTCAATAGACAGATGGAATGTCTGCAATGTTGCAGACTCCCAGTCTGCTAAGGGCCCTAAAGTGAGGTGTATCTGTGAGTGTGCTGTGACGGAGGCCAGGAAGGTTCTCAGGGGTGGAGCTGTAAATTAAGACAGCAGCAGAAAGAGAGGAGGAACACTTCCAGGTGTTGCAGAGCATTTAATCACTCACCTGTGAGACTAATGAGATGAGCCGGCGGACCATGCACACGCTCGCACGCACGCACGCACGCACGCACGCACGCACGCACGCACGCACGCACGCACGCACGCACGCACGCACGCACGCACACACACACACACACACACACACACACACACACACACACACACACACACACACACACACACGCAGCCATACGTACTCAAAATGAATGTGCACACTCGAAGACTGGTGGGACTAATTATCCAAACTCTACCACAGTGAACGCACCGCCACAGCACGGCTGGCGAAGGCTTATTCAAACGCATATACAAATACATGACAGCTTGCTGCTGCTTCCCAAACTCATTACACCGCTCATCTCCTGCTCCTCTCCTCATCTCGCCGCCGACTGAAGGAGTCACAGGAGGAGGAGGAAAATAGAGCAGAGTGGTAGCTGGTAGGTCAGGAGGCAGATAGGTAGAAGAAGCAGCTATTCTCCGACGCTGTCTGTGGCTGCAGGCAGCGCTACAGGTAACAAACACATCAGTCACATACACAGCGCACCTGTTACTGTACAGATGGCTAGCCCTGGGAGAGAGGCAGGCAGAGCAATGAAGAAAGATGAGCAATCAGACAGAGAGAAACACAGAGGAGAGGAGACAAAGGGAAGGGAGGGACGATATTTGTCATGGGTAGATTGTTAAAGGAGATCGAGGAAGGAGAGACTGCATGGGGTGGGGGGGGGGGTCAGGGGAGCTGCACCTGTTTGTGTAATGCTGCGATAATGGGAGTAGGGGTGAGGGGAAAGATGGAGGACAGAGGGAAGAGGAGGGAGAGGGGGAGGGATTTCCCCACCTGCGTTTTCTGCTGGGATTCGATAGTCCTGTTGTGTAATCTAGTGAGTCTCTGCTCTCTGTATCATTACACACACACACACACACACATCTGCATCTTTTTTTTTTATCTGTCGTTCTCGTACATAAAGAAGTAATACTCATCATTTACCTGTACCCTCATCAAAGACACTGTAATATTATCCAAAGAGCTCTCTGCTCTTGAGAGATCTTCCATTATCATTTTGTCCCCTGTAATCATAGAATAAAAAGGTTTCCGTCTATGTGGGTGCGTGTGCATATGAATATATGGTGCAGATGTGCCTGTGCCCCCAGCTACATCTCTTAATCTCCTGTCTATTAGCATATTCAGAATTCTCCTGTAGCTGGTGGAGGCATCTGATAGGATAATTTAAAAACCTCCGCTGGCCTTCATCTTGCTCCAGGAAGCGAGGAGGACAACGCGTTTTGGGAATAAGATGAAAAGAAAGAAAGGATTGCGCCAGCCTTCTCTCTCTCACAGTCGCTCTCTTGACTGATCTGGCTGATTTCTGAATGAGCTGAAAGTCTGAAAAATACAAATGCACCATCAAAATTTAACTTAAAAGAAAAGCTCTTTGCTTTGGATTATGTTTGTTGTTGGTGCTTTGTTTCGGTCCATTTTTAACCCTAACTTTTAATTTTCATTTGTTTAATAGCTTATCTCAAACTGTGGGGCAGATACACCTCATTGTTATGGTTAATTGTTTATAGAGCACATTTATGATGCTTATAGGAGCTCTAAGAATGTTTAAAATTCTTCAAATCACCTTTTTAATAACTGCATTGATTTGGTCTCAAATCATTTTCAACAAACCAAAGAGATCCTTGAGCGAATATATTTCCCTCTGACATTCATTAGTCTGTAAAACATTTTCTGACTTGTTCTGCCATTGCATTTGGAGACCTTCATGAATGTAGACTTACTTTCATGTTGAACCAGCTGATATCTGAGGCAGAAAAAGCCCAATTTAGCACCGGCAGTATTTGTTTGGGGTGTTGCAAGAGTGTTGAACAAAAATGCCTGAAATATGAATACTTCTTTTTGATTTTTCTGTTTAAATGTGACGCCCTATATAAAGCCATCGCTGAAGATAAAACAGAATCCCCACAAGTGCAGGCTTGTGTCTTATTCCTGAGAAGTGGGGAGGGGTCATACTGAACAAGGAGCATCCACCGGCCGTAATATTAATCCACATAGAAGCAATGGAGCTCATGTAGGGAACACACACACACAGTCAGCCTCAGCTTTTCAATTTTGGGCAGTTTTGTGTATGTACTGTGTGTGTTTGTGTTTGTGTTTTAGTGTGTGTGTTTGAGAGAGAGCAAAGACGAGGAGGAGGAGGAGGAGGAAAGGGAGAATCAGATTGCCTATTCCAGTCACACAGATAGTCTTCCACTCCTCAGCCTGTGACAGCACATTTCCTTCCCTCTTCATGCTGGTTGCCTCTTCACTACCAGCACTCTCTCTTCACTCCCGCATCCTCCTCTTCATCTTCATCATCCTCCTACTTCTTTCTTAAATACAAATTCAAATCAGCTATATTGGAATGACACTGATCTTTATATAACCCAACATACATCATAATAATAACAGTGAAATTCTTGCTCTTTCAACTGCTTCCTTTACCTCTTCCTCTTCCTCTCTCTCTGTCCTCCTTTTTTCTTTCCTCACACCTCTCCGCAGCTTCCTCGGCCCTCTGCGCCGCTGTATGTATTGGTAACATTAGCAGCTACACTATGATGGATGGCACTGAGAGGCTGGGCCCTGATGGGGTGGGACTCTACTTAAGCACACCATCATTACCTGCATCACGTAAACATTACATACAGGCACACACACACACACACACACACACACACACACACACACACACACACACACACACACACACACACACACACACACACACACACACACACACACACACACACACACACACACACACACACACACAAGAGAGGATGCGTCACACCTGCGTATCCGCACCAGCGTGTATTTACAACTAATGCATGTCCATAACAAATGACGTCATCTCGATCACACAGGGTAAAAATGACTGTTGAATTTTAACATCCCTCCCTTCTCCATCTCTTTCTCCGTCTCACATACACACCTACAAACAGTCACGCTCAGAGACACACACAGCATTTTCTGAGTTTTAAGAGGTTTGTATTGACTCAGAGCCCCACAGGAAAGTGAATGCCAATAGCCCCTCCACTCTCTCAGAGTTCAGACAGACCAGCAGTCCAATAGACCATAGGGTGCTAAAAGGGTCTATTTCAAGAGCTGGCAGAAAGTTTCACCTCCAGGAACTTTCACAGACTCCATATGTGGCATGGTATTTTTTCACATTGCCATGGTGTGTGTGTGTGTGTGTGTGTGTGTGTGTGTGTGTGTGTGTGTGTGTGTGTGTGTGTGTGTGTGTGTGTGTGTGTGTGTGTGTGTGTGTGTGTGTGTGTGTGTGTGTCTGGCTGGAAATGTTTGCATAAAGTTCAAAGAGTTTGGAATTCAGAAATGGAAATTATGCAAATCGTGTCCTGAGTATGACAATCCCGTGGTGATTCACTCTCCGCCTGTTGATGGCATCAGAGGGTGAATTTGTCTTTATCTGGGCTTAATGTACATGTGGGAGAGAAAGAGGGATGGACATCCAGCAACTAGTACAACAAACAATGTATAATGTGAGATGAAAAAGTGTTACATTTCCAGCATATTGTGAGCTGTAGTTACTCTCCTGTGAAGTGGTGTTCTGGCTGATCATGTTGTCAGAGTCCATAAGAAACAACAAGGCCTTATTAAGCACAGACACTCAGCAAAGATTGATTTTGTTTGGCAGTCTGTGATTTAACTGGAAGGGCAGGCGACTGTGACAGTGTGCGTGGGCGATTAGACACACCGGCAGGAGGCAGTAGCTGTGACTGACTGATGGCCACTGGTGTCAGGAGGCAGCACCGGGAAGGGCCGGGGGGGAAGATGTACTTGTACCCCCTTGGCAATTTCTCCCAAGGGGTTGGAGGGTCAGATTCAACCAAGACGTCGCCTCTGCGCTCTCACTGGCCTCAGAAGACAGAGGTGCAGAATGTGTCCCTCCCCCCACAGCGCAGACAGACTGACAGAGTTTGTAGCCATCGATGAAGTTCGCCCGTTGGCTTCTCCAGATGGGTGTCTTGCTACAAGTCGCTGGCAGTGAGCTGTTAAGCTGGGGCTCGCCAGCGGCTTGCGAGTGAAGAAGTTCGGGGATGTCACTTGTTGAAGGTTGCCTAAAGCATCCTTAGCTTCTTTTAGTCTTTAGTCATTCTCGACTCTGCTTCCATCCAGTCCTCACCCTTCTTTATACCTCATCTTTCCTTTTTTTACTTGACAGCATGTTGCAGAGACTGAGCAGAATTGTGCTATTTTATAGTTAGTATGTCCTAAACATTGCAGTGAGCTGCTTCAAGTAGCACCACAGGCTGATAGGGACATAGGTTTACTCTGATGAGTGTAATTATATGACCACACTTGATATGCTATTGGTTCTTTGTGTCTTGCCAAAAGGGCTCCAACCTCCTCATTGACTCTATAAGACCTCTGAAGATGCCCTAGAGCAGGGGTGGGCAAACTATGGCCCGCGAGCCACATCCGGCCCGTTGGTCTTTTTAATCCGGCCCGCCGAAGATTGGTACAGAATTGCCCAAATCAAATCATATCATAATTATGACTGCATTCATTTGACCTTGTCCTGCAATACCTGGCGGTCCACCAGGTGGCGCACTAGGCGCAGTGATACATTGACTTGATTTTGTGCCGAGTGTTTAATAAGGAATGGACGACTAAATACTTTTTCACTGAAGTCCGGTCGAAGGCTGTGTGTCTTATTTGCCAAGAAACCGTTGCGGTTTTAAAGGAAGACAACATCAGCCGTCACTTTTCCACCAAGCATGCTAATTGCGCTAACAACCAGTCAACGCGGGACCGGACGGCGACCGCTCGGAGGTCGGCAGATAGTTTGCAGGCTCAGCAAAACACCTTTATCTGACAAACTGCCATCCAAGAATCAAGCACGAAGGCAAGTTATTTGCTGGCATTCAAATTTACATTATATTCCTTGGCACTGGACGAAAGTAATGACATAAAGGACACCGCTCAGCTTTTAATTTTTATCAGAGGGATTAATGACAATTTTGAGATAACAGAGGAGTTTTTGGCCGTGGAACCCCTGAAGGGGAAAACACGGGGAGAGGACTCGTATGACGGCGTATCGGGAGCTGGTGTCATGTCCCTTCACACGAGACCCTGAAACGGCGCCACAGGAGCTGCAGTTGGAACTGATTGATCTCCAATGTGACACCGTCTTAAAGGAGAAGTTCAACTCTCTTAAACTGGATGAGTTTTATGCTTCATTAAGCGCAGCCAAATTTCCAAACATCCAGAAGATGGCACAGAAGATGCTGGTGTTGTTTGGCTCTGCGTACGTGTGTGAACAGACTTTTGGTGTGATGAACACCAACAAAGCACCTCACAGATCCCAGTTGAGTGATGAACACCTCAGATCTGTTCTGAGAATTGCCACAACAAAACTAACACCAGACTTCGATGCACTGGCAAAGAAGGGTGATCAACAACACTGTTCCCACTAAAAGTGAATGTACGTATTAACACTGTAATGCCTTTTTTATGTTTATGTTTGATATGGATGCATCTGGTGCTGGCCCGGCTCGTCTGTCAAATTTTAAAAGTCAATCTGGCCCCTGAGCCAAAAAGTTTGCCCACCCCTGCCCTAGAGTATCAAGTACCAACATATTATCAGCACATCCTTTAAGGTTTCAAATTTACAAATTGGAGCCACCCTGGTTCAGACCACTGCAGCCCAGGAGCAACTCAATTCTTTTCCAACTCGTTGGTCAGGTCTTTCCACCTGCCCGTTTCTCCTGCATCCAACACGCTGACTATGAAACCAACTCTTCACTTACACTCTTATCTGCCCAGTCGTAATGTTTTGACTCAGTGTGGTTATCACTTGTAAGTGAGCTTTTAATACTTAAAAATAACATGGTAACATGGTCGTGGACTGGGATACACAAATCAGACTTCTCCTAAAATGATATTTTGATTTCAGCTACCATGCCTGTCCTGACTACAGATTCAATATTGATGGTCCTTTTTTTTTTTTTTTTTCAAATTTAAAATCTGTATACTTCAATGTGTGGGTGCCCTTGAAATCATTCTTTATGTAAAGTAACGTGGGGCCAGATCGCTGTGTCACCCACTACTAACAACATGTCAATCTGCCATATTGCATCCCCAGAATCCAAATATTGTTGAAGTGGTGAACAGCTAGCTGGGAGCTTTGATTGGAGTTTGAAGATATCTATATCTCTGTCTCTCTGGGTTTGAGTTAAGCCAGGGATTTGTGTTAAATGTCATCCTCTCCCTGCTCTCCCCTTGTTTCCTGCCTGCTCTTCACTATTAACTGTTAATTAAAGGAAAGGAAAAAAATCAAAACACATCAAAAAGCTGAACAACTTCAAGGCTTCATTGGAGGACAGATTAGATCAGACTACATTTGCTGTAAAGATCTAACAATATAAGTCTGACCCCTTTTACATTCATCAGACAGGCTGCAGTCTTTAACAGTAACCTGTAATAATGTTGCATTAGTATTAAATCAGGTTTCCCCAGTCTCCTCACAGCAGACTTCATACTTAATGATTTTAACTGTTATATAAAACCATTAAGTACACACACCTTATCTGTTGGAGTAACTTGTGCCTTGTTCACCGTAGTTAACGTTCGTCCAGCTGCTCAACGGGAACAGATGTCCACAAAAACAGTCAAGGAGTCTTTTAATATTTACTGCCAACAGTAAAATGTATTTATATTCAAAGCAGGAAAGTGTCGCTGGCACAGTTAATAAAATTTTTAAAATCTTTGTTGGAAGCATGTAAAATTAAGAGTCTAGCTGGTTCTGACTGTTAGCAGCATTAGCAGCTACAATGCTGTTCTCTGCTCTCTGACAATCAGCTACGACTTGTGTTAACCAAGCAGCTGCTCCTTGATTCTGCTAAATATTTTAGTTTTAGCATTAGTAAGATCCTCTGAGAAATTATTGACATTTTATGCTTCATAAACACACCTGTAACTCCCTGTCATCCCACAGGTACATCAGGTCAATACATGGTGTACCCTGCCTTTCCTCCAGTGTGTGCTGGGTTAAACTTCAGACCCCTTTGACACTGCCGGGATAAGTGGGAATGGATATGTATTTAATTAGGGATTGCTCCTAGATTAAGTAATGTGTATTGTGTGTTGATGAAATGTCCAGACACACAGTGAAGCAGCAGTAATCCCGAATCTTCATCCTCTCTTTCATCCATCTCTCGGTCTCTGTGTCTGCCTTTAGAGGCACAGTTTGAGAAACCTGTGGTTCGTCTTGTGTGTGTGTGTGTTTGTCTGCCTGCGTGCGTGCGTGTGCATGTGTGTGTTTGTGCAACAGCTCCGTGCCACACCATGATTAAGTGTTTTGAATAATTGATGATTGCACCCCTCATTAAGTCTCAGTCTTCTGCTCCGGCAGACTCCGGCTCTATTTTTATGCACCAGAATCCTCTCCTCTTCCACTCCACAGATGTAGCCGATCCATCACTCACTTTAGGCTCAGCTGAAGGTGGTCCAGAGGGGGTTGTGGGGGGATCTAAATCATGTTGAGTGGACATTTTTACCAGGCCAGCACCACAGTACACAGTAGCTCACTGATGATGTTTTTGTAGAGAAGAGAGCGACCCCTGGCTTCAGAGCTGAAGGGGATACAGTGACTACAACCGGCCGAAACTCTAAATTATGTTGTTGCTAAGCCATGAGTGTGAGCATGGTTCATTTATCGACTTCTGTTGCAAAACCTCCTTTCTATTCCCTGTACACAATTTATTTATTAAATCACCCACCGCTGATGCATAAAATTAAATAGTAAGGGGCCCCTGAAAATAGATTAAATATGGTATTTATTTGTATCTGAAGGTTTAAGGAAATGGTGGTCAGAGGTTCTGGTTTGTGTGCTCTGTCAGTCATGAAAATCCATTGCCATGCTGCTGACATTTGCCTGCTTCTGTTCATTACAAGCAACCATACATCAGTGGATCACCCCTGGAGAGGCTGCAGATACACTTCCACCTCCACATGTTGCTCAGTGTTGCAGCAGGTCTGGCTGTGTGAAGGCCATCTGATCTGAACTGAGCACATTTAAATGAAAGCATGATTTGCTAAATTGTCAGTCACACCCCAAATGCAGTCTTCAGCACATATGTTTTGCATGTGTTCATAGGGAAGGTGGGAATGATGTGGGTTGTTGTAGTCGAACAGTGGATCGGGGTTGACAGACAGACAGACAGACAGACAGACAGAGAGGGGGAATCAGAGTGTGGGTTTGTTAATAAAGGCATATCCACAGTCTGTCAGCAAAGCCGCTGCTTCCTCTCTGTATGAAAAAGACAGCCTTACACACATTGTTGAGCAGGACCAATTTACATTTTAGCACATTAACAAGGCAGAGGAGACACACGCACACACTAACACACACATTCAACATACACAGGGGAGGTGCAGGGAGAACGCGATTCATTTTCATCTATTTCCCCTTAAAACATGAGAAAGGAGGAATTCCCCAAAGAGAGTGCAGCGCTTTGATATATACAGCCCTGTGTCTGTAAATAGGTTAGGTGATGTGCGTGTTTGTATGCGTGTGTGCATGTTTTTGTGTTAAATTGCAATCTGCACATGCACGTGCGCCTTGTCATCTTGTGGGGTATCCTATTTCTGCCAGGAGATTGTGGGTGGGGAAGTGTATGTGCGTGCTGCACGTATGTTTACCTTTTCCTGATGAGGCCTCTGCTGAACGCTCTTTCTAGTCATTCATGCAGGCAGGGAGCCATGTGGAGCACCTAGAGCGCCTCAGCAGCCCGTGTTTCCATGTTTCCCCGCAGTGTGCTGCTGTGCTGGCTGGTGGCCTGGCCGACTGCCTGCTGAACTAGATGCACTGTGGTCCCTCTAGGACTCCGGGGCTGCTGCAATAGCTGGTGCTCCATCCACGAGACAGCTGCAGTAAGGACTGTGAGGCGTTGTTTGTGTGTGGTACAGATGGAACCACTGTCGAAGTCACAATTTGATGGCTTTTTCAGAATGGCTTTTCTAAAGCAGTGACAAAAATGACCTTTTTACCAAAGACCTGCTCTGTCATGTGTTAACTGTACTGTAGTGTGTTGAGTTGTGATCATATGCATTTCGACAGTTGCCTCTCACCAGGTGATAACAGCATTGACCCATTACGATGTTGTGTTCCTTCTTGGCAGCCAAACACCAACAGTCTCCTTGTACCAAACTGTACAAAGACGACATGTGTTTGTACAGGTAACTAGAGAGATTTTTTTTAATGTTTACAATTTTTGTCATATTCAGCTGCTAGTACTGTACTATTCCACTGAAGCTTTTTGTGGTTTGCTCTCGTTCATGTCAAACAGCAGCTGCAAGATTCTTTATAATCACCCTCCAACAGTCAAATTATCAGAGCTGTGTTTGATTTGTTAAATTCATGCTATTGAACTTGTCTTGGATTAAGGCTGAAACTAATAATTATATCCATAAAAATATTGAGAACGTCTTTAACTTTTTACCAAATTCAATGTCCATGTTAGCACTGGCGTTGTTTATGGTTAATTGATTGATAAGAATTTGATCAAATATATCAACACACAATTTGGCAAGCTCACCCACAGTGCAAAAAGTGCAGGCGCTCAACCCGTTGACTGGCATTACTTCTTTTATTGTTAAACGTTTGTATTTAATAACCATTTAACGATTTATTGATTATAGATTATTAACTTATTTGGAACTCTGATCAAGGAAACAGATCAAATATTTCTTCGGTCAGTACCCACATCGAAGGGCTGCCTTGGTTCACATGTTAGGACAGGTTGCCCACTGATCGTAAGATTAGCGGTTCCACATGCCCAAGTGTCTTTGGGCAAGGCACCGAGCCAGTTGCTCCTGATGGCAGGCGAGCACCTTGTACGGCAGCTCCGTCTCCATCGGTGTACGAGTGTGTTTGTGAATGGGTGATTGGGAGGCAAAATTTGTAAAGTACTTTGTAGACCACTAAACGCTGTCTTCCACCGGAAGCAGCTGCTTCTGGCTCGGACACGGCCACCAGAGCTGACTGCAACCATTGCCTAGTCTATTTCTGACGGAAATATAATCCCCAGGTAACTTCAATTACAGACCATCAAAATGCATATATTTAGTTCTTCATCTTCATGTATCTATTAATCAAATGTTTTTACATGAATCTCTGATTAAGGACACTGCTCTGCACTTATTGTTGACAGGACAAAGTGCAGTGATATGCAGCTGTTATCTGGGCGTGACACTGAACTTCAACCCACAGCTCATGGTCTCACATCCTTTCTTTTTCTTACTGACGGTATTTCCCTATTTCCCCCTCCCTCTCTCTCTCTCTCTCTCTGCCCTCACACACACACACACACACACACACACACACACACACACACACACACACACACACACACACACACACACACACACACACACACACACACACACACACACACACACACACACAAAAGTTGATTATCTCATTCACCTATAGGCACGTCATGTCCTTCAACCTCTATTAGTTGATCTTTAACTCTCTTCCATTTGTCTCTGTTGCACTGTTTCATTTGTTGCTGTTCTTCATCTCTCACTGAGCTGGTTGAACTGCTGGAGTTGAGTTGCGACTATATTTTTTCTCCTACAGCTCATAAACAGGTAGGTTTTATATAATTCGTTTTCACTTCTTTATCAGACAGAATAGACATGTATTCCTCTCTTCGGCTTGCTCGTGTACCAGTTGACATTTAATGATGCGTGTGACCATTTGGGTCCCTAAAATTACATTTAATTTTGTCTGTTTGTGAACGTAGCTCAAAGAAACGTTCATTTACCACTAAAACATCTGAACAACAGTAGTATATAACATGAGTTAACCTTTAGCACTCACAGTGCTGGTTATTTATTAACAAGCACAACTCAAAGGAGAAGTGTGTCGCTGATAAGGACTCAATGTAATGGCGTCAGGATCTAAAAATGGCGTGGGTAAAGTGTGTGTGTGTGTGTGTGTGTGTGTGTGTGTGTGTGTGTGTGTGTGTGTGTGTGTGTGTGTGTGTGTGTGTGTGTGTGTGTGTGTGTGTGTGTGTGTGTGTGTGTGTGTGTGTGTGTGTGTGTGTGTGTGTGTGTGTGTGTGTGTACAGAGCACAAGTAGTGTGGAAGGTAGAGTAGAAGGTGGTCTCTGTGATTATTCATTATTCAGATGGCAGGAGAGCTGAATGAGTGGAGCCACTAATCTACACTCTGAGCCTGATGGACAGAACACAATTACCCCGAGAGAGTGGGAGGTGAGAAGACAGGGAGGAGGACGGAGAGCCAGCGTGCCCACCTCCTTCCCCCCTTCTCTCTCTGTTTCTTTCTTTCTTTTTACTTTCCATTCGCCTGGCAGACTTTACTGTAGCCGCAGATGATTTCTGGGCATTAAGCTACTGTTGGCAGCCTCCTGTTTATGGAGTCACACACACACACACACACACACACACACACACACACACACACACACACACACACACACACACACACACACACACACACACACACACACACACACACACACACACACACACACACACACACACACACACACGCTCACTCACTCACACACACATGCACAGATCTTCAATTCACCCACTCGCGCCTGTTGGCAGCGCCCCAGTTGCGGATGTCCAATTTGCCGCTCGCTCCCTTCTCCTTCTTGCCTCCGCTCTGTGTCTCCTCTGGTATGGCTTCAGATTGCTGTCTAAATCCAGGCACACTAAGCCATGTTCACATCCTGCTCTGCTGCTACATTTAGCTCACGTGTTGATTCCGGGTCAAACCGCCACTACACTGTTCACGATAGTTTTTGATGGTGCTACTCTTCCCTTCACTTTATCTGCGCGTGTGTACAAGGCGGGGAATTTGTACAGCTGAAGCTTGACATGGGCTGCCTTTTTTTTCTCTGAGAAATTAGCTTGTTCTCCCCTACAGGGACTGTAGCTTTAGATGTAGAACTCTTCCCCGAGTCTCCAGGGAAACGACCATATGTCTGGAGCCTTGGAGACGTCTGGAGAGCGGCGCTGCAGCAGATTTTCCATTTTCAGTCTCTGAGTCTCGTCTCTTGCTCATTTTCACCAGCGACCTAGTGCCTGCTTTGCTTGCAACAGTCGGATGGGTTGGACTCCTTCAGATAAGTGAATCGTCCTCTCATGGGAGCAATTTTTGCAGGCAGAACCTAAACTCTGAACTCATTTCACAAAGTTTTCTTGATATGTTTTTTGTTTGTGCACTCATTGTAACACCACAGAAACAGCTTTTTGAATTTAGATGTTATAGTTGTAGAACAGAAGCTGTGATTTTGAGGGTTAAATCAACGAGACCGCCTCTTTTCTGGTCCGGTTCGAGGATTAACAGATTGCCTTTCTTAAACACAGGCTCCAGCTGCTGCCTGAAAGACTTCACAGCTAGAAGGAGGAGAACGAATTCAGAGAACAAAAAGGAAACAGAGGAGAGGGACAGACGGGGACATGTTCAGGGTTAGAGCTGAAGCCGCTCAAACTCCTTCATTTCTCTTCTGATTTTACTTCCTTGGGCTTTTTTTCCTCTCCCCTTTTACCCTTTGCTCATTATCTTACTCACCCACTCTATGTTTGCTCACCCCTCACTTTCTTTACACTCTGTTCATTTCTCTTCCCTCTAACCCCCTCTGTCTTCATACTCCCTCTCTCGCTCTCTCTCCATCCATTTGGTGGAACAGTGCTGCTGATAATGCCTGTAATTGGAGTGACTCACACTTTTCCAGTGTGTTTGGACCAGATAAAGAATATTGTCAGCATTTTGCCGACATGGCCTCTGCTGGCAGAATTAAATGGACTCTGTTCTGTTCTGTCTGCAGCAAATTAAAAGCCTCTCAATTCATCTGTTCTCGCCCAAGGCTTACAGGGGCCTCCTATTCACACAGAAACACCGTGGAGAGGGGGAGGAAGAGAATAAGAGAGATTTCCCTCTTCCCCCAAGAAGCACCAGTCTTTTGGTTTTGTTCAGATCTGCATTCAGCCACTATTAGATGGAGACAGAGGAGGAAAGAGAGGTCAAGAATGATAGTCTGAGAAGAGGTGACGAGCAGCTCAGAAGCTAGTCATATTCATTATGTAGCAGGTCGACTCGCAGCTGTCTCCTGCTGTCTTTGTACTTCAGCATCTCTAAGTAAGAATGGGACTTCTCTGCATTTGTCCGTATGCATGCAAATGTGTGTGTTTTCACGCATTCACATGCCAGGGTGAGAGTGTAAGGCTGAGTGGTTTATGGTTAGATTTATGGTAGTTCATGCCAATCAACACTTCAGAATGAAGTAGCGGCAGATGGGCAAAGAAGGGACAGAAAGCTGGGGGCCAGAGGAGCCTGTCGGGCACTCAATGGTCCAGAGGGGCAGCTAGTATTAGTGTTGAAGAGACATTAATACACCTTGGTCCTGATAATTTTAGAGATCTTTTCTGTTTGTAATAATAATAATAATAATAATAATAATAAGAAACTTTATTTGTATAGCACCTTTCATGCAAGAAATGCAGCTTAAAGTGCCTCACAGCAAAATAATTACATGCAGTGTTTCACATAAAACTAGATATAGAGGAACAATTAAAAATATAGAAAAGAAATTAGATAAAACAGATAAAATGCTCAAGAAACAGATAAAAGCAAAAGAAACAGATAAAATGCATAGAAAGGAATACAAGTGGAAAATATAAAATTGAGTAATATGCATTTCAAGGCACAGTAATTCAAGTGCATGGCAGGTGTAAGAGAGCATCAATAGTAGGTAGTTAAAGGTTAAAGAGATATGTTTTGAGCTTTCTTTTGAAAGTATTAATTGAACTAGCTTCCCTGATATCTACAGGTAGTTTGTTCCACAGCTTTGGAGTGTAGCTGACAAAAGCTGAATCCCCAATTTTCTTACAACTGTTGCTGGGAACCTCCAATAAACCAGCAGCAGATGATCTCAGTGTTCTGGAAGGCTCATAAGTAACCAGATAGTTAGAGATGATAATAACTTTGGAGCCACCAAGTTGATCGCTGAGATCTTGTAATGAAAAAGAACAGATAAGACAATTTATACAGTACATGATGAGACACGTTTTAATCTTGAACCCTGTTTGGAAATATGAGGGGTAAAATTATTACCCAAACTGTCCATTGTAATCATCCTTCACAGCCAACAGAAGGATGCAGTCTTCAGGTCTGAAAAGTGAAGCCAGTGTCCGTTAAAGTGCAATACAACTGAGGGCCACTGAGGGCCGGCTCTAATAAACATCTGGCTCTGATTGACTTTCATTTAAAAATCATCAACTTCTCTTGTGAAATACAAAGTCAAATTAAAATTTTCCACAAGTTATTATGTTGTTATTCGTTAAATTTACTCCTTCTGATCAGTGTCCCGGTGGTTCTTCTAAAAATAATCCCATTATTGATTAGATATTGGGCCTCAAAGCTAAGTATGTTTGCGGGTGTGCCTGGTTTACTGACATGCCTGGGGCGCAGTCAGGTTTCCAGTGTCCTCTGGTTTTCAGTCAGATCTACCCCTCACTCCTCCCCAGCTCGCCCAAATATGGCACTTTTGGCTAAAAAAACCAACCAAAACAAGATGGCAAAAGCCATAGTGTCAGACGTCAGTTCAGAAGCCAATGGATGATGTCATGGGGGTTTGCCACTCGGTCTCACCTGCAAATAAAGTGGTTTAGATAATCTGTCAGGACTGTTAGAATGTTTGACACCTGCTGGATTGTCTATAACTGCTTGTTCGCTGACACGTTTGTTGACAATGCTGCTTGCGTTTTTTTGTCCTGTCAGACATTAGTGACTTGTCAGACCACAGAAGTTAACTTGAGTACAGCGACATCCTAAAAGAGAAAAATGATTGCTGGAAAGCAAGAAAGTTGTGTTGCCTTGTAATTGTCCAGGAGTTTTTTTTTTCGTTGATTAAAACTCGGATGACATCCGGTGTTAAAAATTATGAAAGAATATATTACTGTATTTTTGCTTTTAAACCTGTTTGAATAGTTAGTGTGATTGAAGAGGGTTGTGGTGGGATTGTTCCTCAACTGTCCTTGCTGAGGAAAA